>NW_009605808.1:12790-16757 GCF_000690535.1 Cariama cristata | reverse complement strand
TGATTCTATGATTCTATGAAAAGCAAACATGGCCCTGAGAAAGTTTGAGTTGTTCTTAAGTGTTAGACTCAATTGAACCTTTGCTTTCCTTCATCAGAAGAAGCCTTGAGCCTTTGCTGTAGTGAAACCTAACTGCAATTCTCAGCGCTTCGCTGACAGCTGGAGCTTCAGCACCTGAAGGTCCAGTGAACGTGTTCTTCAGCGGACGGACACCGAAGAACGTATTCACGAGCATTTGTCAAGCAACAGCCGTAATTTCATTTCAGAGGTGCTCATGGTCCTTACGCGGGCATCTGTAGAAGGAAACCCTTGTTGGCAGGAACACCGGTGGCAGAGAAGGCACCGCAACCGCTCCCATGAAAGCGTTCCTTCTGGTCACCGTACCAAAACTGGAGTATAATTATCCTGAGAGCATCTGGGGGCTTTGAGCGGGACAGTTTCACCGCGTGCTATCAGAAACCTCGGCAAGGTTGCCTTGCCTTGCCTTGCGCTTGCCTTGCTTACCCACCACATCAATTGGGGCACACCGGTGAGCCTGCATGGCTGCTTATCGTTATTTTGTTTTCCAGCAACTCAGGATATGACTACTGTTTGACTCGCTTATTATCTTCTCTCCCATCCTTTCCTTTCCGTGATAGCACACACCATTAAGTGTATTGCTGTGTCTGCATATTTTTTATTTCTTGCCTTTTAGTCTCGTTAAAGTGCTGTCGGGGATGATACACAACTTACTCATTTCAACCCAAGACTTTCTTTCAGAGTATTCAAGGATTTGCCTGGCTCCTCAGCAACGCGGAGCTGTGGAGCTGCTTGCCAAAGGCTGTTGTAGATGCTAAAAATGTACATGCTTCACAAAGAGAATGCAGAAATGTATAGCAAAACCGAATCTATAAGGGGCCATTAAATAGGAGTGTATCGCTATGAAGTCCCCAGCCTGCAAACCGTTGGAAAACCGGAGGCTGTACAGCCATTCATACAATTGCTCAGGCCAAAATCAGATATTTAGGTAAAAACCAGACATTTTGCTGCCTAACTACCGTTTATTCGTCATTTCCCATTCACGGTGAGGTAAGTGGCTAAATACCAAGCAAAATCTGGGCATAGCCCTCCTAAAGCCCGTTTGCGAGCCTGCAAAATACGTACACGTGTAATCCCTGTTAGAATGAAAGGCAGGAGTTCAGAAACACACAAACCTTGCCGTGAGCGACAAGAGAAGTTCTACATTCGCTAACCAAGACAGAGGTGGGCCCAGGGTTGGCACCTCGGGAAAATCTCAGCTTTATATTAAGCCTGGCTGCTTGCGACTTGCAACGAGTTGCAAAGCTGAATTACTCAACTCATGCACTTATAATGCATAGCTGCAGCTTGCATTAGCACTTGCATTTAACTAATGCTCAGATCTTTGCTTTTTTAAACACATAGGAAAAGGCCAAAGTATAATTTTGAATTTCTTTTCAGCAGGTTATTGTTTGCATTGGAAAATGGCTGGTGGTAAAAACAAGGAGAAAAATTACGCAAGTCGTCCCGGGGTAAGTTCAGCTATGGCTGCTGTGCTCAGGGTCGGACTCCAGCAGCAAACAATAGAATGAAAATAGGGAGGTCATTGCTCCCAGGTAGCCCCGACCAAGGACCCCTCAACGCAGTGAGTCTTTCCGTGAAAAGAGAAGGGATGTTACAGCTGGCACTGCCAGCCCGTGCCCATGGCTGTTGCAAACCTCTCCCACTCCCACCACTACCTCCATTTCAGGACGTATGGGATGAAGGGGCCAGGGGATGAGTATCCTCACCCCAAGCTTCAAAGTGACGGTCTCTCTTGGATGAATATGTAAGTGAGGTCCGGCTGAGGAAGGGAGAGGTGGGTCTGATAGCGCAGGAAGGTTTGCCAGAAACCCAGCACAGCCCCATTGAAGTGATTTTACCTTCTTACAGATTTTGGTAGCATATTTTTTAATCTAATACTAATAGGGAAAATTATATTATTAGAGCTTTGTTGTTCTGGCTGCCATATAAAAGATCGAAAAATGATGTCTGTCTCAGCTCGCAATATCTACTGACTTACAGGTCCTGCATCACACCTAACTGATGCAGTTTGGGTCCAGAGTTATAACTGCTCATCATTTCCAAAGTAATACTCAAGGAGACTCTACAAGGCTGCATACGCTCTCTCCCACGATGCTGTTTTCAAGGCGCTCCACAGTTTTGGAAGACTAGCTTGGACGTGATTCAGGGGGAGAGACACCCAGTTGCATTGGCGTGGGAATAGCTTGGAAGAGCCCATCGTGACTTTGGATGCGGGCTGTAAATTCAGTGGTACAGGAGCCAGAAGTCTGGGCCTGGGTGGCCTTACAGCCCCCTTAAGCAAGGCAGGGAGCAAGGCTGGGTGTCAATGCCCTCAGCCTTCTCCTGGTGACCCGATGGCACCATGGAAGGTAACAACCCCCACTTTGCTGTTTCCTACGATGCTGACCGAATCAGCCTCTTGTGGATCCCACAGCTTGGTCGCTTGTCTGGGAACGCATCGCTGGGATGCCTTCAAGCCGCCACGTGAGACAAAAACTCCGTGAGCATCCAGATGCAGTGTGCTTGAGTCAGTAGAAAGGATTCAAAGCAATCCTCCTCTCCCGGCGATGCCTCCTGCGCTGCTGTAGGAGTTCAGCGAGAGCTGCTCCGCGCCGTGGGATGCTCTCCCCGAGGTTGCAAAACCAGCCCTGAGCGAGGGGCAGGTGATGGGGCTGAGCGAAACTCACGGCTTCGCTCAGATCCAGCTCAGGATTTCAAGACCACTTAGGGAAGGAAAGAATTTACCGTCACGTATGTTAACTCCGAAAGTAATATTGCAAGGGCTAGTCTATACCACGTGGCTTTAAAATAATTACGCCGTGTGGCTCCCAGGCTGGGAGTTTGGTGTGGATGTGTTTCAGCTTAAATACCTTAAAAAATCTGTTGGGGTGGAAAATTAATGCCAGGAGTAAATGTGTTCAGAGTCGGAGAGCCTGCTGGCATCCTCCCCTTGAGAAGTGCCCCCGCGCCGGGGCAGAGACCCAGGCACAAAGCAAATTGCTCTTTCTGTAAAGTTTTCCATGAAAACTATTACTTGGGAAAGGAATTCAAGTGTTTGGGTCATTTTTGGGTTTTGCTTCGAAGGGAATAAACTTCACACGTTTCCTGCAGGGCCAAAACCCCATTTCAGAGGATTTAGGAGAAAATCCTGGCCCTCACCTCAGTCTCCCTGCATGATTTTGTTCTGCATACCCAGTTTCTCCATCTCTCTGCTTCCCGACCACGATTCAGGGATGTACATGATACCATTTCCCATCCCTATTATTTCTGGTTGCTGAAAACAAGAACCTATTCAGGAGAAAGAAATCTATATGTTGTTTACAGTGCCCATCAAAACAGGGCCTCGTACACTATTGTAATGTAAACTACCGTAAGACTTCATAAAATATTATTTCTAATTTAGTATCAATAACAAAAAGTAATATTGACAACATTTTAATGTTGAGAGCTTCCCTCGGCTGCTTTATCCACCCCTGAAAAAGCATCTATAATCTAATTTTTACGGCGGATGGAAATTACTGTGTCTCGGTCCAGTACAGTCACAGCTGGGATTCCCAGATGGTGTTCCCTACAGCCGGAGATTTTTTTTCTTCTCCCAATGCGAGCGCTGCGGGATGCCACACGCCCAGCAAAGCCCAGGCTCCCGTGAGCAGCTCCGCAGCGGTTTCAGACATCTCCCCATCTCCGGAGCATCCCGGGAGAGGCGCAGGCAGCCCTTTGGGTCCAACCGTTCGTTACAGATGCTCAGGTTACGTCCTTTGCTACATCCCTCGCGCGCTGGTGATGCTCATTGCCTTGGCAAGGAGAATTTCAGCCACCTGAGCAGAGCTGGGGGGTGCGGTAGAACACGACCCCGTGGTGTCGGCACCGAGTCCGTGAGCCCCGCTAGCCCCATTTTGATCCCCAA
>NW_009605808.1:12470-12717 GCF_000690535.1 Cariama cristata | reverse complement strand
GCCACCATATTTTTGCAGCAAAGTGGGATGGATTTTAGCAAATCCTGCCCCAAAATCCAGCTTTGAGGACTCGCAGAAAGCACCGCGGTGGGTGCAGCGGGAGGCCCCGGGATTAATCGGCAGCAGGGCAAAGCTGTCCGCGAGGCAGATTAGTCGGGTCAGCAATTAAACGTTCGCGCTTACGCTGCCGGCGGGACGCAGGAAAGACCCGGTGCTCAAGGACACAACGCAGTTCCCCCTTAAAGGC
>NW_009605808.1:12174-12403 GCF_000690535.1 Cariama cristata | reverse complement strand
CCCCTTCATTCTTTCTCCGTTCCCTAACTGGAAAAACAATGGTCTTTCACGAGAACCAGGGCAGTTTTAAAAGATTTTTTTTTTTTTTTTCCCCTTCTCAGGGAAGGCTATGACTAAGAGAAATCCACAGCTGAAGGGATATCAGAAGATGGAGGCCCTAGTCCAAATGCAGAAGGTGAATCGAGTCTGTAGTTTGCAGACCTGGGGGCCTGTCCAAAATATTCCTCGC
>NW_009605808.1:10812-12106 GCF_000690535.1 Cariama cristata | reverse complement strand
AAACAAGACTGTAGTAACCACAGCCACAAATACATCAGCAAGACATGAAATATGTCCCGATTTAAAGTCGCGGTGCTCCCGAGGTGATGGTGATGCCGAGGGGGATAACACCTACCTGAAGCAGCGATGCCCTGACGGCCGCCCCGTCCCTGCCGTCCCCTCCCGGAGCAACCCGGCTGGGGCTGTCTCAGCAAAACTGAAGCCAAGGCAATGATGTATGCATTCAGCTAGACATTTTTTCTCTTTTTCTGGCCTGAAGTAGGGGGTTTTTTGAAGGGAATGCAGCTCTATGTTTGTCTCAGCACAATAAAATGGGGAGGGGGGGGGTGAAGGTCAGCTTCCCGGCGGCTGCGCTGCGAGAGGCTGGATATCAGCGTTTCACAGCGGTGTTCCTAGACTCACCTGTACACCCAATGACCCTTCCCGTGGGAAGCACAGCTACCTTCAGCTATAAGCTACAATTGTTATTTTAAGCCTGAAAAATCCCTTCCTTTCTCTTTATCGAAGGTAATATGCCCAAACGGCTTTCACAGTCCTAACATGCAGCAGCACCTCTTTTGGGGTGCAAGAAGAGATGCCCATGTCCTGCAGGGAGTGACTGGGGTACCCAGAGCAGGGGGCAGCTCGAGGTTATGAAATGCCATGTCCCCAGGTATACATTGCCGAATTTCAGCACCTTAGCTTGCCATCAGACAGCGATACCTGCTACCCTGCCAAGAGAAGCAGTTTTCGGGGCAATACCTTCCCTCAAACCTATTATATAACAAGGCTTTAAAGGAGGAATTTTTTTATTTTCTTTTTTGCTTTAGCCGGAGCTGCAGGATCCGAGCGTCCCTTCCCGATGATTACTCAGCACAAATTTGCCGTAAACAACATCCCCTGTTTGATCGTGCACCGTCTCGCTCTTCTTCCATCGCGCCCCACTCATGGCTAAGCTTTCCTTACCTTGCTGTTCAGCTGCGTGCATCCTCCTCCTCCTCCTCTCCCGGCTCCTGCAGCAGCGCGGCGGGGAGCCCGGCTACGCTCCCGCACGCCGGCTTTCGACTCCTCATCCGGCGGCGGTCCCGGGTCACGGGGCGATGGCCATGGGCTGGGACACTGCTGCCTGGGAACTGCGCGCTGCTCCGCGTTATATTTGGGATTAGGGAGACTCGGGGAAGGATGAGGATGGAGGCAGACATATCACATCTTCTAAAATGTGGCATGGAGTGGGATCTGGAGTCTGCAGGTCTGAGCCGTCAAGTGCAAACCTAAGCAATCTTTTTGTTTCTTTTTTTTTTCCTCCCCCCCCCCC
>NW_009605808.1:1985-10781 GCF_000690535.1 Cariama cristata | reverse complement strand
CTCGATTTTTCACTTTTTGGAGAAGGTTAAATCCTTCGGATGGACTCAGCGGGGATGCAGCATGTCAAACCTTTGCGGAGCTGGGACCGGGGCACGCCTGGGGCACTTCCCCGGGTACCCACAAAGGCTGGCACTAGCTGATCCCATCAACATCCTATTAATTGCCCCCAAACCTTTATCACAGCGTAACTACAGAGGCAATGGGGTTACGAGCTATCAGTGTCATTTCTTCCAAGCAGACATGGGTAATTCCAGTTATCTTCCTCGGGTATCCCCCATCCCCACTGTATCGGAGCATCCCAGCAGCTTTAACCTCGCTGCACAATGCCCAGGGGAAGCAGAGCAGCGTAAGGACTGATGGGGAAGCAGCAGCGGAGTTCAGGGCACGGATACTCGAAAGGATGAGTTAAAATAATCAGGCTGTAAATAAGTAGCGTGGACTGTAGAAAGCAGATAAAAAATAATATGCTACAAACCTTACATGGAGGGATTGACACTGCACAATATATACAAAGGTAAGAGAAAGGTGGGACTTTTAATGCTCTCAGTGTTGTTCTGGAATTCAAAGAAATACCTCGCAGCCCTGCAGGGACACGTTGCTTTGCGGGTGCCGGGGTGGTTCGTCTGCGTCCCCGGCCGTGCCGGGTTTGGGTGCGTGTCCCCGACAGCCTGGGGTGACCGGAGGTACCCCAGCCCGTGCTGTGCTCAGGCTGTAGGGCTGGGGACGCCAACCCTTCTGCCACCCCAGCTCCCGGGGAAAGCCAAGGCTTTGGTCTCAGCTTGATTTTGGCACTCCTCACGTATTCCTCTGCTTTTTGACCTCTAAACTTTTGTTTTCAGACCGAGTCTCATTCTCCAGCTTACGTAGCTCTTTTTTCTCCTTGTGTTTATCTGCCCTCGCACCCTCAGCCGGGGTTGCACGGGGGCAATGCATCCCTTCTCTGCCTCCGGATCGCCACGACCCTGAACCCCGGCATCACCCGCACCCCTCCTGCCGGGTTCAGTTCCTTCGCCCGTGGATGCCGAGACCGACCCTCGGCCGTGCCTCTGCTTTCTCACCTCCCGGGCAGTGGTTTCGCCGCTTATCGCCCCTTTTTTATTTCTTCTAATAATTTCTGATTCTCTGCTTACTCCAAACAGGGGACTGAGGGCCCCGAGCTGCTATTTGGGAATTAAAGAAAAAAGCAAAAACCGATTGGATCTTCAAACCGGTAGTGACGGGCGGAGGCACTTCAGCTTACGGCTTTTAATCCCCGCGACCAAAATACACGTGACGGATTACGCGGAGCAGAGGCGATAGCCAGAGCCTTGCTGTGCCTCATGCTCTCCGTTACTTTTACTGGGGGAAGTTAAACAGGAAAATCAAAACCACTTTACGTGCAACAAGGACGGGAGGGCAGGAGCAATCGGCTTCATCCACACTGTCACAACTGGCGTTTTAACCAACGCTTTGCATTATATCAAATAAAGGAGTTGTCTGTAAGGCAGGACCCAAACAGCAGTATTGCGCCCAAGCCCAAGACCTGGGGACCTCTTTTCTGAGGGATTTTCTCCTGTGTTCAAGTGGGGATGCTCTGACTCCTCTTTTTCCCTCCTCCTCCTCCTCCTCCTCGGCTCCTACAAAGAAAGCCCAGGTGAAGAATGACCGGCTCCCGCAGCGGAGCGCGGGTATAACTCACACACCGACACGGCCAGCACAGCGATAAGCAGGAGAAAAAATTTATTTACATCTTTCGAGCAGTAACACAGCTGCAGCGATTCACCGGGAAGAAACTCCAGGAAGAAAACTCGGCGTGACGTGCGCGGGGAGACCCTTCTCCCACCACGCAGTTCCTCAGGTCGGTACAAAATTGCTGTCGCTTTAGAAAAGGCGTGAGATTCACAGTAAAGTACCAAAGGGGAGCACGGCGGGGAGGAAAGGCGAGGGACACGTGTCGCTCTGGAACCTCTTCCCTGCTGCTATTTGGTCTATGAAAACGCCCCGTACGACAACGCTTGTAGAAAAATCTATCCCAAGGGCTCGATGCATGCACGGTCGTGGGATTTCTACATCTATCATAGGGCTCAAAGCCTTTAAAACAAGGGCTCGGGCGGCTCTCCTGGGGCAGAGACATCTGCATGCCCTGCCGTGCCAAACCTCTGCACCAGGGAAGGCTGAGCCCCAAGAGCTGGGCAAGGGACAGCAGGGAGCAGCCCCCTGCCCGGCACTCAGCCCCGCGGGACCACCAGCCACGGCCAGGCTGCTTTTATAGCCTAACCCCCCCCATCATCTCCTCCCCTCCTGCCCCACACTGTTAGAAAGAAAACAGCACACACATTTGGGCTATTTCTACGTTTGTGTTTAAAAACAGCCCAGACCTTCGTCCGGGGGTCATGGGAAAATCTAAAACCTTTCTTAAATAGGATTTCACTGCAGGGTGGAAGCTTTCCATCCTCCCAGCCAGGGAGCTCCAGGGGAGATGGAAAGGCCCCCAAGGACAGCAATGAAACCCAACAGTCCCTCCGCTCCCACCCGGGAAATTCCCACGCAGAGCGGGATGCGGAGCCCTTCCCTGCCGCCGCTGCATCCTTGCGTTCACCTGCAGGCAGGCGACGGGCAGGCGGGACGCGGGCCGAGATCTCGCTTGGCAGATGCCCGACGGCTTCTGGCTCCATTATCGGGAGAGCACCAGGGCAAAGCTGCCCCCGACAGAGAGAGCAAAGATGAGGGGCTCCTCCGACAGCACGAGGATGCGGGTGGCTCAGCGGGGATAAAAGACTCCCGGGGATGCGCTGAAGTTTCGCACACGGAGCCCGTGCATCCCTAAAAAAAGTCAGTCAGCTTCCCCTCCCCTGCCGCAGGGCCACGCTCCAAGCAAAAATAAAAGCAGTGACATTTCAGCAACAGAAACTTGCCCAGGCTGCTCTAATTAATCAAACGGGCGTCGGGGAGTGACAGCTTTTCTGCCCTCCTGCTGAGCCACCCATGGCAGCCTGCAGCAAGCAGCTTCGTGCAGAGTTCCCAAAAGTGGAGGCTAAAATTCACCGTTCTTTTTTTTTAAAACCTTTAAAAATACACATCTCGCTTTTTTCTTAAATATATAGTCTATAAAATAAGGCAACTCAAGGAGACAAAAAGAACATCCCCATTGCTTAGGTACTGCATCCTACCACTACCGAGGGTTACAGTACTTCCAGTTGAGAAAAGCCACTCCACCCGGCCACAAAGCTCCCGCGCGCGAGAAGAGGAGCAACACGCTCAGGTGATGCTGTAAATCCCAGGGAAATGCCGGGGCACAGCCCTCGGCAGCCCCTGCACACGTCCCGAGGAAGGGAAGGCTCTTGTCCCTCCGGGGGCTCGCGGGGAGGGAGCCGCTTCTGCCGGGGATGCTGCAGCCGCAACAGGAACCGCATAGGGAACGCCCCATCTCCAGGGGACCTCAGGGACAAAGGCAGCACAGAAGATGGAATGACTTGATTTCTCCCCAAAACTGAAGCACACGTTAAAAGAAATCTTTGGGAGAAACTCGTACAACATGACTGTATCTCGTAGTATTGGAAAGCTATAAACAAGGTAAGCACAAAGGAGTGCAACTCGTCCTCAGCACAGATCCTGCTCAGCGTCACAGCATCTCATGAAAACTAGGCTGTACAGCAGCTTTTTCTAACAGGGGTTTCATCTCTCTCTATGGAAGAAGCACAAGTGCCTGTTTTACCTCCAATGTTTTCCCTCTTTTATGTGTATGAACGCTGGAAATGTGAGCTTCGCATTCCTGAGCTTCCTAGCGTACACATTTTCCGTGTTGCTCACCGGTTCCCATTGGGCTAAGTCTTGCTTTTTAAAAAGAGCTTTCTTTCTCGGAGAAATAAATTCAGTAGAAAACAATTTCTAGAAAAACACTTCCCAACCTAGAGAGTAACCTGCAGTAAAAGGTACCATGGAGCAAGGGGATGGCACAGGGGGGGCTCAGAGAGAGACCGGGGGTTGTATGGGGGTGGCAAGGACATCATGGCAAGCTGTGTAAACCTGGTACGATCATTACCCAGGTTTGCATCACTCATCTGTGTGTGTAGCTGGACCGTAGGCAGGAATACTTTATAGCCTCAAAAGAGAAAAAAAACCAAAACTATTCTAGCAGACTTGACCTTATAAGCAAAGATCTTTTTGCCCTGATACTGGCTATAACCGTGTATCCACCGACGTCACCCAGTAGACCTGGGGAAGGGACTTGAGACACCACACGATCGCCTCATCTGAGCACAACCCCAGCACCGTGCAGAGAAACCAAATCCGTGATCAAACTAACTCTTGGTCCTTGGTACAAGCTGTTTAGTTCTCCTCATCCGAGAGGACGGGTGGGATCTTGCTGGACAGCAGGGTGTAGACGTACGGCCAGATCTTGTTGGTCTCTGTCCCCGAGAAGGAGTGAAGGATGCCCCTGCTCCTGGAAGAGAGATGGGAGGAGAAGTCAGCACCAGCCCTTCCCGAGGACAGGGGTACTTGGAGTGAGGTTGGCCATCGGCAGGGGATGGCCCGGCCAGGCTGGAAGCTCACCGATGGCTTTTTGGGCGAGAGGAGGGGGATAAAGGGGACGCGCGGCGGCTGCTCCCGTCCCCAGTGTTTGCTGGGAGGGGCCCAGCTGCGCTCGCACGTGGATGAGCCAAACCCAGAAACCCACAAATAATGACATTACCCAGGACAACAGCTCACCCTCATCCCCCGAAAGACCACTCGTTCTCTAAAGTACTTTATAGATGCAAATCAGCAGGATTTATTCATGTGCTTAAGCGAGTGGGCAATTCCCCCCCGCCTCCCCTGCAAGGGCACTTTTGGCCCCCCACGGACCACCTCTGCTTTTAAAACCACCCTCTCCCTTCCAGCAGTGGATTGCCACCCTACAGCAACCCAGCTATTCCCAACTCGGCCAGGGGACGACTGCCCCAAGCTACCGGCAGCGCAGAAGGGACAAGCCCTGCAAAGGGGACAAGCCCGGGAAGGCGTCCATGCCCCCAGCAGACCCACCCGAGCCAGCCCCGGGGTCTCGCCCTTCTCCTCCCCTCTCACCAATCACCCTGTACTTTACCTAAACACTTCGGGGCCCCGGACTGATTTTTGGCAGGGTGACTGCACAGCACGTACCGCCCTGGATCTGCCCAGCGCAGGGCGAACCGGTTGGTTTGAAGTGGGGCAGAAAGCAGCTCGCGGGTGAATTTCTTTATATCAGCCTCCTCCTTCCAAACAGGGCCAGGGCTTGGCTGCAATGAAGGGCTGGGCTTTGTGCCGCTGAGCGCACTGATCTCCCCCCCCCAAAATCTGTCGAGGGCCGTGCCGGGGCTCCTCGGGCTGTTGGGATGGGGGCACGGGAGGTGGGAAGAGCACTCCCGCCTGTTTTTACGGGCAGGCTGTGATTTATTTGCGTGGTCCAACTCACTTGTACAACTCTATTACTGGCTTTGCAGCATCTTTGTATTTTCTGAGCCTGGCAGCAACGGCCTCAGGTTTGTCGTCCTCACGCTGGACCAGCGGCTCGCCCGTCAGGTCATCGACGCCCTGCAGAAAGGCAAACACCATCACTGGCCCCATCGCCCACGCTGCGGCTCCCTGCCACGCAACCGCTGCCAAATGCCTCATCCCGCTCGGCATCAATCGAGCATCCTCCGACATAAAGCCCGTTTCCCTAATTAACACTTAGCACAACTCCTTCAGGCTGGCTCCCGAGGGCAAAGCCCTCCGGTGCTCAGTGCTTACTACCTGGGATTTCTTCCCCAACGCCTTTCTGCAATCTCAACTCACGCAGAAAAAGGCTCCTCTGACCTTTTCCTTCTGTGAATTGTCCCCAGCTGCCACCACCGCGATTGCTACGGGCTCTTACCGGGACGTGGGGGGGGTTGAAGTCCATGTTGTACACCCTTCCGCTGGCCGGGTGGATCCAGCGGGCGCTCAGGCGATCCTTCAGCGTCTCGAAGGGTATGTTCAAGCTGATCACCAGGTCCAACTCACAGATCCTATCCAGCGCCTCGGCTTGCCCCAGCGTCCGAGGGAAACCTGTGCAGGCACCGCAACAGAAAGGGGCTGTCATGAGAGGCAGGAAAGCAGCAGGGATGGAGACAAAACCACCCGTCCCGCAGCCCCGGAGCTGCAAAAACCACCGCGGCTCCTCGCTATAGCACAAGCGGTGCGAAGGACAGGCATCCACCATATGGCTACAATAAAAAATAGCTCCGACAGCACCGACTCCTGAAATACAACACACGAGGCATCCCTGCACAGGGGCTGGAGGCAAGCAAGGGGGGACAGGCAACAACAAAATGGGGATAAATGCCAGAATTCAAAAGAAAAACCTGAGGGAAACAGAACGCTGCGCGCAGATGAGTAACACGCTGCTGGTTTACATGGAGGACATCAAGGATCCTGCGATAAAAAGGTTTGTACAGCCGTCACCCAGCTCTCTGAAACCCCCGTCCTCCGAAGGTACCGGGCGGTACCTTTTGTTCAGAAAAGCCAGTGAGCGGGTGGGAGCATCCGCTTTGCCACCGGACCGCAACTAGGGATGACTCCGAGCCGGTCCTCTCTCCAGTTTTCTCTGCTGACAATACCCTTTTTTCATTTTTTAAACCTTTTTTTACATGGTAAAACTTCAAGACCTCCCAGGCTTTTCCCAAGCAGAGTATTATTAGCCAAGAGCTTGTCAGGACATCGGCACAGGGAATGAATCGGCCATTATAACAATACATTTAGTCCGTCTTACCGAGTCGAGTCGGTCTGGTATTTATGTTATCACACGGACCCCTTGAAATAAATACACTCCTTGTCACAGCACTGCTGGAGTGGGCTCTGGCTGCAGCCCCCGCCTGTGTCCCCAGGCAGATGAATTCCCCCAAATTCGGAGGAAGAACGTGACGGCGCAGGGCTGCCAGCACCGCTGCTGCCTCCGTCCACATGTAAGCTTCGTGGGCAGCGCATCCCTCAAACACCTTGGTATAAGCGGAGGTCAGCACACAAAGCAGGCGGCTCCCAAAATCCTCGTTACCCGCCCCCGGCCAGAACCGTTTCGCCTTTGCGGCACCCTCGGCGGGACCTCCGGATGAAAGGTGTGACGAAACGGGAGCTGGTCCCCGGGTCAGGCTGCTGGGGGTCACACCACGATAAATCAGCCTCCCGAGCTGCAAGAACCCGGATCTGAGGGTGTCGATGCAAACCCCCGTGAATGTGTTGAAATGCCGGAGTTTTAATACAACAAAACATGTACTTGTTTATGCAGAGCTTGTCGCTGTAATATTTGTTAACTGCCATGTTCCCTGATGAATTAAGTAGCACTGTTGTAAGGATAATGAGATTTTAATAGTGAGGATTCACGGGCATCTTCAAGGCAGCCTGAGCCTACAGGACCCGAGGTCTCCGACCTCCACCCTGCGAGCCCAGTGGGGCAACGCTGCCGGGCCCCCCCGGTGCCAACACCACCGGATCCCAGTGCCCACACCGCCAGATCCCAGTGCCCGCTGGGGTTAGGGCTGGACCCCAAGCCCCTGGACAAGCCACCCCTCCTCTGGGGCCACCTAGGGCTATGTGGGGAAGAAGCCCGGTTCCACCAGCCCTCCAGTCCATGGCACTAGACCGCAGACTTATTTTAGTTGTAAACTATTTTGTATTTTCCCTCTCAAGAGCCTGAGAGCTCTCCAAAAGCCCAAGTCTGTTACAAATCACCTGGCTCAGTCTTATCTCCGTATTCACTGACCCTTTCAAAGGGCTTCAGCAGATCAGCAAGGGAGGGTTTCTCCCCCTCCAACAGCCACGGCCGCTCGTCCCCAAATGTCACGCTTGCCTGTGCCCAACACCGCAGGTAAGCGCGACCTGCCGAGCCCTGCCCCATCCCCTAACCAAGCCCCAAAACAGTTTCTAGAGCTGCCATCGGTACTTGCCAGCTCCCAAGCCACCGGTCACCACAGCCGCTGGCACGCAGCTTCACCGCCGAGGGCTGCCGGAGCTCCCGGCAAAGCCTCTGCTGCTCCTCTCCCCGCTCGCCTTCCCGGTTTGCTCTCAGCATCTTCTCCACCCACACCTCAGGTGGCTTTCGGGCTTGGGATGAGTAGCTCCTTCGCACACATATGGAAGCGGTAAGAGGTTTTTCTTGGCTTGCCTCCAGCCCTGCTCTGCTGGCTGGCTCCGCTTTACAAAACACCCATCTCCTTTCCCTGCCTTTCCCTCGCCCGGACGCGTGCCAAGGGCTCAGCTGGACACGCACGTGCTGCTGCGTAGGGCAGAGGGACAAAACACCGCAGGTCGATGTCTCTGCCAGCAGCTCGGCTCCTGCCCCTCCTTCCACCACCAGCTATGGCCCCTTCTGGTTTTTCTCTCTCCTGGTGCCGTCAAATCGTTAGTAGCAAAATAATGTTTTAAAGGGGGCTGGGATTTTCCCGTCCAGAGGGGACGTCGGCAGCGCACTCACCGTCGAGCAGCCAGTGCTGCTCTCGCCGCTTCTCCAGCTCCGTCATCATCACGCGCGTGATGACGTGGTCCGGCACCAGAAGGCCTCGCTCAAGGTACTGCTTTGCCAAGACGCCAACTTCTGTTCAAGAGAAGAAAAAAAAAAACAAAACAAGAACAAAACAAAATAAAAAACACACCATGACATTTCTGCTTAAAAAAATATCGCTCCCCCTCAAATTCTGCCGGTCCTCCCAAATCGCCCATCCAGGAGCTTTCCAGCAGCATCCCTCTGCTCCCAGCCGCTGCTGCCGATAGCCCCACGCAGTCCCTTTGGTGCTGCAGAAATGGAAATGCTTGAAATACCCAAGGGCAGGAAGGCAGCGAGCTCC
>NW_009605808.1:1390-1754 GCF_000690535.1 Cariama cristata | reverse complement strand
CCCGGACCACAGATCTGGCCAACATCCCGCTGCCGGGCTCCTCGTTTTCTTTAAAACAACGTCCGTGCCAAATACAGGATGCTAATAATGCCTATTCCTACACGCACTGAGCCACACCTGCAAATTCGGGGGCCTCGGAGGAGGTTTCCAGTAAAGCCATGAGGACGAATGATGCATTTGAGCAACGCTCGCAGATCCGGCAGCATTTGGCTCATAGGCACAGAGTTTCTGTGTGCAACCATCATCAGAAAAAGCCGGCGTCGTCATTTATAAACGATCCGAGGAGGTGCAAATTCACCATTTCGCATGCGAAAGGCGGCAGTAAACAGGCATCACCAGCGAGCCCACGCGAAAAGGCAAACCT
>NW_009605808.1:1156-1378 GCF_000690535.1 Cariama cristata | reverse complement strand
CAGAAGACGGCTTCTCATCCAAAGGGCTTTAACGCTTCAGAGCCTCAACTTAAGATGCGCTCAGATAAGAAAATTATTTCCAAGATCAAATCCTTGAGAACATAATCGCGGTGTAACTGCAAGGTAAATATACCTTACCGGGCTCCTGCCCGGCTCTGCCCACATCGCTCAGCTGGAGCCGACAGCGCTGGAGGAGAAGCCGGCGGTGGTTTCTGCACAGGG
>NW_009605808.1:0-1069 GCF_000690535.1 Cariama cristata | reverse complement strand
TGCTTATATTTTTATTGCAGCTGGGGGAAAGCAGATGTCACTTCAAGGAGAGATGCAATAAATTCAGTTGCCTCCTATGTTACAGTTTGCCTCCAATTTTCTTTTAGCCACTCAGAGACACAAAGGAACCGTTTGGAAAATTCTTTGCCACGGCGTGTGACAAGTCCTGGTGCTGCCACCAGAAGAGGTCCGGCCTCTTTCCTCCTGGACCAGGACCCGATCGACACCTCTTCTGCTCTCTTCCCCCAGCAGCTGAAATAGCATTCGTCACCAGAAACGAACAATTTGGCAATCAATTTTTGCAAGACTTCTGGTGAGGATAGCACATTTTAGCCCTCCCGAAGTATGAGTCCTCTCTAAAAACAGCCACAGGACCCTGCATTTGGAGGCAGGCTCTGGTTTGCCAGACGGCAGGGGAGGTCAAAGCGGGCAGAGAGGCGCACCTGCCCGCGGCCTGAATTCCGGGGCTGCAGGAAGGTTTTTTTGCAAGATACACCATTTCTGGAGAGAGTTCATCCGATCGAACGGGGGAACCTGACGCAGCCTGCATGGATCCCCCCACGGGAGCGTGGGGCCGGGGCGTGCGGAGGAAACCTCGCAGGCATCCGAAACGATCTGCAGAGGATGCCTGGCAGGAAAGTGGGGCAGGTCGGGGGTGCCAGCCCAGCCACGCTCCCCGGTTGGAAACCTGCCTCCGAAACGGGGCAGGCAGTGGGTGCTGAGTCACCGCAGGGACCTGGACCGCGTCCCCCTCCCTCCGCTCCATGAAGGCATTTCGGCTCACCCCGCCGAGCAGCTCTGTGCTTGGAGCCACGGTGGCTGCCAGGCACCGAGAGCAGAAAATACCATTTTTTCAATGACAAGTTTTTTGTCGCTGCCCATACGTCACCAGCGCTGCTGGCAGCTCTCCTGCTTGGGAAAGCAAACGACGCAGGGATGGAAAGAAATACGTGACGTCTTATGCAACTAGCACGGAGACCTGCTAGGGCATCAGTATTATCGCATCCGCCTACATTTTTTAATATTTATTCGCAGGGTCTGCCCATCGCCACGGGCTTGCAGGGAACGC
>NW_009605807.1:0-21411 GCF_000690535.1 Cariama cristata | reverse complement strand
TGTGTAATTCAGATTCCGTGTGGGAATTTTGTCAGGCTTCAGCCTGGGCAGTTCAGGGAGTTGGAACAGCTCCTGGGAAGAGAGGTCAGGCTGAAAGAAAGTGGGCCCCTTCAGTTTGGTTAACTAAATCCCAGCATTACTTAAGTCGCCATCGTTGTGAATTTCCCTTCTTTTTTGACAGCTGTGTTACTACCGCGTTTTAGAGAGTGTGGCTTCCTCGGAAAAAATGAGAGCAGGGATTGGGTTGTGCGTTGAGATGAGGTATCAAATGCATAAGGCCTCTGCAGTACCATCACTTGGCTGGGTGCACAGAATAAATTATGGCATTGCTAGTATATTTTCTCATTTTCTTCTGTCAGAAATGTTACCTGTCTATATGCATAGCTTCATTTTTGCAGTTAAGTTGGTTATCACTTTTGGGGGGGGGGGGGCGCGGTAGTGTGTTATCACTTGTGGGGGGGGGGGGGCGCGGACACAATGTGGATGAAGACCAGAGTAAAATGAAGTAAAAAAAAATATCTTAGTGCAGAGGTATTCCAAAAGCATGATTTACAAAAAGGTAGAATATGAAATTAAGGTGTCATGAGAAGAACAGCTTCAAAACTGTGTATTTTGAAGGTTTATAGTATTTGCATACTTAATTTCTCCTGGTTTTATGAACAATAAAGGATATATACCTAAGTTTTTTATATATACCTAGTTTATATAGAGAGCTTGCATATATAAAATAGTGTACATACAGGTACTTTGTATGCATGTACATGCATAAATAAAAATATAAATCTTGTATTTCTTTTCACTATTTGCATGTTCTCTACTATGATGTCATTGAACCTTTGGAGATACATTTGTGGAGGTTGTTTCCGTTTAAGTATTAGCTAAGTATTTTCTGAGTTACTGTGGTTCAGAAACATCTCAGGCTACCCAGTATAACATTTGGGTAAAACCACTGACATACACATGTGCTCTATACAAGCTGGCTCTGTCAAGAGTGTGATACCCTATATTTAGTTCTCCCCTGGCAAAAATGCTATATTTTAAAATAAAATTATTATTTTTGCCTCATACAGCATTTCATATTCCTTTTCAATCAAGTTAAGAGGAAAAAAATTCTAGGTAGAGTTGATTTTTTTAGCTCAGCTAAGTTGTATTCTTTCCACTAGACTTGCAGTGATAAATCTTACACAAATCTTGATGTAGAACTAAATTCCTAATGCTGTTCAGCATCACACCCCAGAATTTTTTTTTTTAATCGTTGCTGGGTGATTACATGTAAGTGCTTGTCATAATTAAAAAAAACCACAAAACAACAAAACAAATTAATTTAAGAATGCTTTCCTACAACTGTGCAAATATGAAAATAATTAAAATTTGTTATGTGCAATATCCGTTGTGTTTTCATGATCAGGAGCTGCAAGATTAAATACCTAGACTCCTCAGGAGCAGCTGGATTTTTGTTTAGCTGTGAGTGTCATTCTTTCTCATCTGTTTATAATACAGAATGGTAATTTTTGGGTGACTATTTGAGGTTTCTAAAAAGGCAGCTGCCTACTAGAGCAAAATGGTCTAGTTGCAAGTGAATTGTTTTATTCCGCAGTCACAGTTGTTTCCTGTGACTCCTCAAGTTTTAGCATAAATATCAAAAGTAGTGGCTGTTAGGCTCACCATCTGACTTGGGCCCAGTGTGACCTCTGTTTGGGGAGCCACTGCTTTGAGAAATTGCCTTAGGGATTTTTGAAGCTTGGCAGTGGACCAGGCTTGCAGATATGGATACTTAAGTAGGACATCTAAATCCTACGCTTTACTGATCATGTTTTTCCTTGTGCAGCTTAAATGCCTTTTTTACGTAGCTGGTGCTCACTTTAAATTGTTCATGCAGGATTAGGAAACCTGGTAAATTGTTTGCTCGTTTAGTTGAGTTCTTGGTTCTCTTCTCATGTATATGCATTTCCTTCCAATTTAGGTAATCTACATGTATCAGATAATAATGCAGGGTGTATAAAATATTTCAAGCTGTTAGTTTCTTTCATAGTGAAGTTGTTCTTAATAAGTAGTATACCTAGGCTTGTTGTCTTGGTTATGAACGCAGTTAGGCTAACACTGAATAAGAGAATACTCATGTCTACAGCTGTTCAGGCTTCATAATTCCACATGCCGGCAATCTTGAGGTAACGGGCTGAGACACTGAATGCCACAAGACCTAGTTGCCAGTTTCATGAAATATTTCACAGAGATGCTAGTGTGCAGACATCATCCCTTCTGCCATGGTGTTCAGTTTGGAAAGGGCTGGGTGATTCATTAGCACATGCAGTAATTGGGAAGCCCAGACAGCTTGCAGTCCTCAGTTGCTTGTATAAAGTGGTTCCAGTCATCTTAGGAGAATCTCAAATTTCAGAGATTTTATTTTTAACAGGGACCATACTGTAGCAAAAACATGGTTACTAGTGCTGAAGCTTCAGATCAGATCTACTGAGTTTCCCCATAAAAATGAGATGTTTCCATATACAGACTCCTGGACGTGTACACTCTCATGTGTGTAAGCTTTCCTCTCCTGCCCATGAACCTTTCAGTCTTTGAAGTTTTGCTGCCTCTGTTCTAACCAAATTTTGTGTTGGGCCATCCTGAGCCAAACCTGATGAGAAGTCCCAGGAAGACTCTTGTTGTTCCCTGTAGTATCTCTCAGTCGCAGAGAGACTCTTCTTGTTCCCTGTAGTATCTCTCTAACAACAAGGCTTCTACTGAGTGCAGATGCCATTCTTCAGTGTAGCAGGGATCTGGACTTTTAAGTATTTTTGAAAAGCTCTTTTTGCAAAAAAAGACATTTTCATTCATCTACATGACAGGTTAGGGGAGGGAGAAATTCCTCTAGCAAAATTTTTCCTCCTTTCATCTGATTTACCTGCGTAAAACATTCCTACACTCTTCTTGATGCTTGCCAGTTAATGCTAACTATTCAGAGAAAAATGAAACTTTTTACAATCTCTTCTTAGTGATCACTACAAACTACAGCTCAGATTAAAACTAGGATTTGAGTAGTAATTAATTAAATGTCTTAGCCAGCAATGGGATCATTTGAGAGTTCAAAGACACTCATTTAACTTCAACATTTATCAGAAAAGGATGCTTTTAAATTTACTTAAAAAACATCTCAGAATCTTGGAGTAGTTCAAGTCCAAGCTTTGTACTGGCATGTAAATGCAGTACAAAAAGGAACAGTCTCTAAGAAATGTAAATTGTTCAGAATTTGAAAAAACAACCCCCCAACAAACACCTGAATATTGTAAAGCTGTTGTATCCAATCCAAAGTCTGATGGAAAGAAGCTACTGAGTGCTCTAGTTTGCATACTTAATAGGTAAACAGCAAACAAAGATCATAAGCAAACAAACCCCTGTCCTTTGCTGACAGCTGTTTTCATGTTTGTATCCAATGGTGCTAATTCTTAACACCACTAAAAAACACATTGAGAAATTACTTGTGCACGTTTCCAAATTTGTGTGTAGAGATACTGTGCAGATGTTTAAAACAACAAGAACAAACAACTTTCCATTTGAAACAAAAGCTTTTTTAGAAACATAAAGAGGGGAGATTTATAATCCATTTATGTAACTGTAAGTTTGTTGTTTGTATTTAATTTTCTGTTCTTTTTGTTTGTTTGTTTTCCCAACTGAAATGGCATAATTTTAAGTAGAGATGCTACTCTTCCTCAGAATGGGACTATATGATTCACGGTTGGGAGACGCTCAGATGGTTTGTGGTTGCTCAGCATTCCAGGCAACATGCAGAAAAAATTTGATAATTTTGTATTAGTGGAAGAAGTATTGGGCAGTGTTATCTCTGAACCTTACAGAGCAGACATGTGCAAGACCCTCAGGTCAATAGTCCACTGGTAGTCTATCAGCCTTCTTGTCCGTGCTCCTCTTGCCATGGCGGGATGGCATTGTGTGATGGTGCAGGGAGGGCTAACGGAGGGAATTGCACAAAGGCTTTCCATTGTTTCCATGGCTGTACTTGAGAATTTGACAGATTTTGTGCTTAATGTTTCTGTATGGCGAACCAAATCTGCATGTTAGAGTGTTTTTTCCCTGCTGTACTCGGCACTGGTGAGGCCGCACCTCGAGTGCTGTGTCCAGTTCTGGGCCCCTCACCACAAGGAAGACCTTGAGGTGCTGGAGCGAGTCCAGAGAAGGGCAATGAAGGTGGGGAAGGGCCTGGAGCACAAGTCTGATGGGGAGCGGCTGAGGGAGCTGGGGGTGTTTGGTCTGGAGAAGAGGAGGCTGAGGGGAGACCTGATCACTCTCTACAACCACCTGAAAGGAGGGTGTAGCCAGGTGGGGGTTGGCCTCTTCTCCCAAGTAACGAGCAACAGGACAAGAGGAAATGGCCTCAAGTTGCACCAGGGGAAATTTAGATTGGATGTTAGGAAGAATTTCTTCACCGAAAGGGTTCTCAGGCGTTGGAACAGGCTGCTGAGGGAGGTGGTGGAGTCACCATCCCTGGAGATGTTTAAAAGACATGTAGATGCAGTGCTTAGGGACATGGTTCAGTGGTGGACTTGGCAGTGTTGGGTTTGTGGTTGGACTCGATGATCTTTAAAGGTTCTTTCCAACCTAAGAGATTCTGTGATTCTGTGTTTCATCTGGTGTGGGGTATTTATGGCTGACTAGCATGTTTGATGGATTTATAGCACTGTCCCTAGTTTTGGGTAACAGAAAAGTCAGACAGGACGACTTCTTCAGGTGTACAAGTTCAAGTGTACTAGTCCTGTATTTGCTTAACTGCGTTCCAGTTCAGACCTGTAACCTCTTCAAATCTATTGTGTGAGGATATTCAACTATTCAAAACAAAGCAGTTTTGTATTGTTTTCTAGTTTTTAAACCTAAAACTAAGCACACAGAAAAGAAAGAAAAAAAAAAAATCACCTAATAGTTACTCCTAACGGTTTTGGTTTTGTTTTTTATTTTAATTTTTGCAATTTATTGTGGTAGCTGTATTAAATAATTCCACATGAAGCACCAAGTGTGCTTCATTGTCCCTGCAGTAATGGGAGCTTATGAGAAATCACAGCATGAAAGAGGTTGAGAAACTGTCAGTTGGGTGTGTTTTCCTTAGATATGGTATTTTTTTCATAAATATTGGTTTTAAATATCTGTACACAGACATTCAACCTCATGCATAGCAGCTCTTTTCACCATGGGATTTACACATCATAAACTTCAGCAAACTTCTAACAGTTTGCCCATAGAGAAATTCTACAGCAAGGGGAACTGCTTTCTTTTTTTCCCTAGCCTGATGACTGGTTTTGAAAAGGAGTATTTTGCTCTTTAGCACGTGCTGTTTTTAAAATCAACATCAGACAAGTAATAGCACCTAGTCCTTAAAAAGTAGTAAGTTGTCCTTTAATTATTAGCTAGAATCTATTAAACCTATCATATAACCTTCAATGTGTAAGTATTTTAACTGATGGAAACTTGGCAGTGTGTCCCATAATGAAGGCTTTTTCCAACCAGACCACTTTTCTTGCCATTATAAACTGATGAATTCATTGCCATCGTGGGTGCAACTTCTGAATAATGCTTTTTCGAAAATGGTATTGCCTAGAAAAGCTTCCTAGTTTGGAAACTTCATGATCACCATGCCATTTTATGTATATTTTGAAAATGTGTTATTGACGTTGAAATGCATTGGGCTCTCCATGGCTTTTTTGATTCTGGAACTGCTGCCGATTTTGGTTACCTTGGACAAAAATCTGCCTGTTCCTGAATTGTAATGGTCTAATTTTCTTATTATCAAATAATTCTCAAACTATGGGTAGGAAAAGTTATTCAGAAACTTCTGCTTAATATAAAAGTTTTGGTAAATGAGCGTTAAATCCTTTGAAAGTAGAACCCCTCACTTTACTTTCTTGGCTTGGCAAACAGTAGAAATATTTACCTCTGAAGCTTTTAATAAGAAACAGAATTAATTGTGTTCATTTTCAGCACTGGGTAAGAGCCAACTCTACCTCAGGTTGGTGTGATGTGTGTGGGAGCCAAACAAACTAGTCCAATAAAGGATCATAAGAACGTGCCTCCCACAGCTTCATTTTCTTCTCCTTGGTCTACAATGTCAAGGAGAGCTTTAAAAAACCCTGACAGGCAGAGGTAGGAGAAAGTGGTTTGGATAAAATAAGCTGGATTCAAATAAACTTTTAAGCTTTTAAAATGTTCCAGAGGGAAATCGCTGTATTCAGTGTTCTGGTTTTATCCATTGCCAGTGTTGGTAGTACTGAAATAACATGGAAGAGATTATTCTCACAGTAGTATTTTTAACTTAAATGGATTTTTTACTTCCTGATTGTATATAAAAACCTGCTCAAGTTTGTGATATTTTTCTGGGAAGCAAAAAGAGATTATTTTTTTTTTTCCCCAACAACTTTAATTACCCATTTTGAATGTATTTTGTATTTGTTATTGTTGAGTATATATTTTATGTGATTCCTGTTAGCAGTAAAGCATAGTATCTAAAATATTACATATGTGATAAAAAATGTAGAGGTATGTACATAGGAGACAATTCTAAGGCTGAGATTTTAGTCTCTAACTTGTGATTCTCTTGACTTTCTGCTGAATGGTTTGCATTCACTTTTTGTTGATTATTGAAAAGAATTAATTAAGATGGGCTGGTGACTGCAGGATGAAAGAAAATCAGTATATCAGATTGAAAAATACAGGATGTGTGCCCTGAGATAGCAAGAAGCAGAAGGGTTCATGGATGCCCGTAACAGTTCCGGGATCAAAGGCAGTATGTTCACTTCAGTGAAGCCATCCACTTGAGTTCATTAGCCCTATACGAAGGTAAAACTTGGCTCACCCAGTTCTTCTGTGCAGAGTTGATGTCAGTGAAGCATGCCAAGTTGTGCTCATGCAACTGGAAGCAGGAATTTGTCTGTTCTCAGCCTTAGTAAACTTAGTAGATGCATTTTTCTCCAAAATTGTTGTGTTTTCTAAAGACGCTGTAAACAGAAAGGTAAGTTCCAGCCTATGGTTATTCATAAACTTCAGTTGAGTGAGTACCTTGGCGATAAGCACTGAAGTTAGATTCTTCCCAGCATTAATGAGGAAGGAGTTATATTCTGATTTTTAAGGGATTATGGCCTTGCTTATTAAAATTGAAACGTGAAATGCATACCAGATCCTCCACACATGTAGAAATTTCATAATCTGACATTTCCTCGTGCATGCCTTTGTGAAGAGGCCTTACATGTATTCCAAGGACTGCAGCTCTGATTGAAAACCTGTTTTTTCCTTGCACCACCAAGAAAAGGAGCAAATGATTCTTTGTTGTGTAGTTAGACCACCAAGTAGAAATGGATGAACTGGTAATTACGTGATGTATGTTCAAGGCCAAGTATTGCTGGTAGGTTTCTGCCATTCTTGCTCTGAATGGAATGCATGGTAGCTGCCTCTCAAATTTCTGGCACTGTAATAGTGTAATTCTTCAAATTAGTATGAAGAGTTTGTGGAGCCATAAACGTGCATTCAGAACAGCATAAAATGAGAGAACTGTATTTGATCTTGAGCTGTGAATGGCACTTTATATTTCCATCAAGAAAACTTATAAATTGAAACAAAATGAAAGAAGATACTGCTATTTGTTGATGCTGTATTAGTAGATGCAATTTAGTTTTACAGAAACAATACCGTTAGTGTTAGCAGAATTTCTGTCATGTGGTAGGATGCCAGTCAAAGCCAATATGTAATGCCTTGTCCTTTTCTTTCCCTTTCCATGTTACTTCTGTCTCCACAGTGCTGCATACCCAGGGTCCCATTGATGGCAGTCTGTATGCAAAAGTGAGAAAGAAAAGCTCTTCAGACAGCAGCATCCCTGGTGTTGCTCAGGGTGTTCCCGTAACTGGCAGTCCTGATCACAGTGATCATACCCTGTCTGTCAGCAGTGATTCAGGACACTCAACTGCTTCCATCAGGACAGACAAGACTGAGGAACGTCTTGTGCCAGCAGCCAAACGGGGT
Source organism: Cariama cristata (assembly GCF_000690535.1). Taxonomy (NCBI): domain Eukaryota; kingdom Metazoa; phylum Chordata; class Aves; order Cariamiformes; family Cariamidae; genus Cariama; species Cariama cristata. The sequence goes on along the minus strand of NW_009605807.1, from coordinate 13,401 downwards.
CTGAGCCCACAAGAGAAGGCACAACTGGACCAACTGCTTAGTGGCTTTGGTCTGGAGGATTCTATCAACACCACTGAGGATATGACTGATGCTCGAAGCAAGTACAGTGGGACTCACCACATAGTGCCAGCTCAAGTTCACGTGAATGGAGACGCCAAACTGAAGGACAGGGAGACTGATATTTTAGATGACGAAATGCCTAATCATGACCTTCACAGCGTGGACAGCATTGGGACTTTGTCTTCCTCAGAAGGGCAGCACTCCACTCACCTAGGGAACTTTAGTTGCCACAAGAGCAGTCAGAACTCACTTCTTTCAGATGGCTTTGGAAGTAATGCTGGGGAAGAGCATCACAATGCTTTTGCGCCAGACCTGGGAATTGGTGTGGATCCCCTGTATGAGAGATCATTTGGAAGCACTGAGCCAAAGTCAACTCAGCAATTACAACGGAATCCTTCTGTCTCGCCTCAGCCTCAAGCCTATGGCCCAAGTAACTACTCTACTCAGACCTGGGTACGCCAGCAGCAGATGGTCACTGCTCACCAGTATGGTTTTGCCCCAGAGAATGAAATTAGGGTTGGCGTTCATAACACCGTGGAGAATTCAGGTAGTGCCCAGAGCCAGTCCCGAGTCCCAGACACCCCAACACGTGGCTCCAGCAGCAGAGATGCTGTGCAGAGGGGGCTAGGAAGCGTACCAGGTACTGCTGAAGCTGCAGAACATGCCAGTGCCGAGAGTTTTAAGTCAAGGCCAGTGCCTCAGAGGGACACAAATGGCCTGGATCTAGGACATAACGAAGGGGACTTGCCAGCTTCTCCAACTTTGGATATTGATCAATCCATTGAACAACTGAACAGACTGATCTTGGAGTTAGACCCTACATTTGAACCTATCCCAACCCGCATTAACACTGTCACCAGGGACAGAAATCAGATAAATGGTTTCACCAGGCTTGATGTAGATGTGGAAGGGCTTGGCAGGAGTCCTGGCTTCCATGACAAATTGGATGTCACAAACAGGAATCCCTCCCGGCATGGTAAGCTGTTGTGATACTTTCTGAATATAATGCTTTTTCTAGCACTTTTGTATTCTTGATATAGTACAGCAGGACCTCAGGTCATGTCGTAGAACTTTCAGGATGATTGTCGAGGGATTATTTCTGATACCCTCTTTACATAACCATCCAATAAATTATGGAAACAAACTGATGAGAGTGATTTTTGCAAGTACTTTTGTTTTGCTTGAAAAAAGTACTGTTCAGCAAATTCATACCTGTTATAGATTATCAGTTGGGATTTTTTGCTACTGTAGGTTTAGGTGATAAGGGAGCAGAATTCCTACAGTTCCTACATTGAGACATTTTTAGAAGGCATTTGTAGTGAAATGGTTTATGATTTATGATTATATTCTTTTTATTATTATAATCTTTTATGATTCCCACTTAAAGTAGGAGAAAAAGCTCTGACAACTTTAGCTTCAAATTCACTGTAATGCTGCTGGCATTAAATTTTTATGCCGTATTTTCATAAATAATGTAATCTTTGTCAGTAAAGTATTTCAAAGCATACTCTTTCTGCAGCTTTTTTCTGTTTAAAAATTCTGAAGTCACAGTGGTTGCTTGTTATCTCTGACTCCGATATGATTGCAGAAATCAACTGGTGGAATTAAATATGCAATACTTGCTGACTACACTGCCTAAGTAGTGCTACTAGAACTAGGAGCTTTGCAAAAGGATGAGTAGTCTGTCTCTGCTTAAGTCCACTGAAACCTTTCATTAATGCTGTATCTAAAATTTGTGACGAACAAGCTCTTGCTGGTCTTACCGTCAGGTTTGAAAATTCCATGTGGTCTTAATTCCTCAGGCAGAAAATATCCCCTTCCCTTCCTTCCCTCCCTTCTCCCTTCCTCTTCTCCCCCTTCCTACTTCCAGCCTTGCTGCAATGAAAGACTTGCTTGTGTTTCCAGGATTTGATTCTGTATCACCCCACATGCCAGAACTCGTATCCGTGGCTTCACCGGACACAAGTGAGCTGCCTCAGCTCAAGCCCACTTGGGTATGCCACACCATTCAATGATGACTGTGCCTAACCAGTGTGTCGTTTCCATTAATGTACAGGCCTATGTGATCAAGGATGGTGATTCCTGTAGGGAAGGTGAAATAACAATTTTGTATTTAGGAGGGTAACTGAGGACTAAAGAAGTCCAGAAATCCATGACGAAGATATGTAAGCTGCTTCACTGCTTGTTTGTTTTTAATATGCAGTATGTGTTTTTGTGGTTCTTATGGGATTAAATTCATTACTTTGGAATTCTCTTGGATCTTTCCAAATGATTAGCTGATGGACAAATTGAGATTTTTCCAGCAGGAGAGAGCTTTTCTCTTTGATATACAGTAAAGCTAGTGAAGGGGATAAAAGGGTCATTTAGAATAACCGACCTTTTACAATTCTGTGTTTAAAGATACAAATCTGAAGAGATGTTCGAGTTTTTCTCACAGCTTCTGGTCATCTCCCAAAGGAAGTAGGACTCACTGTCAGTTCCCTTCCATTTGTAAAGTCAGGTAAAGAAGGTAAACTTCCTGCCCTAATAAAGACTGGGGAGTATACAAGTCCTTGGGGCATGTTCTGGAAGAGGATTTGTTTTAAAGATAGTGATGAATTTGGAATTAAACATGAATATACAGACAGCATTTGGAATCCTGGGTAATTTTGGAGGGGCAACAGGGCATAGTATTAAAGAGGAAAGACTTGAGGAGTCAGGAAGCTCCTTCACTTTTTGTAGTGCCCTTGCCTTTGGCAAGGCATTTCTCTCATCAGTCTGAGCAAGGAAAAAGGAGGATTAATGTTTCTTCCATTTGTTTTTTAAACCTATCAGAAATATTAAACATCCTTTCAGGATGTTTACATCATACTGAGCTTCTAACGTAATCTTATGCATGCTGATTTCTAATCCATTTCCAATTCAAGTCAATAGAAGACCTCTTTGATGGATTTAATTAGACATAGAGTATATGTCTCTGAAAGCGAGGTGGTGAGCACAATTTATATGCTGAAAGTGGTATGTAACTGCTAATTGCTATCAATAGCAACTCCGTTTCTGACATTGAATTTTTGCCCCATACCTTCTATCTCTGCTCCAAAGCAACACCCACATTCCTACTGAAAGCACAGAATCACAGAGCGGTTGAATTTGGAAAGGACCTCTGAATATCATCTGGTGCAGCTCCCCTGCTGAGGGAGGACCACCTAGAGCCAGTTGCCCAGGACCATGTCTAGGTGTCTTTTGACTATCTCCTATCTACAGCCACCTCTGTGGGCAACCTGTGCCAGTGCCCAGTCAGCCTCACAGCAAAAAAGTTGGTTCCTGATGTTCAGAGAGAAAACCTCCTGTGTTTCAGTTTGTGCCTGTTGCTTCTGGTCCTGTCACTGGGCACCACGGAAAAGAACCTGGCTCTGTCTTCTTTACACCCTCCCTTCAGGTATTTATAGACATTGATGAGATCCCCAACACACTTGCATTTAATCAAGAACTTACTTGGAGGAGTGTGGTCCATCATTTTGTGGACAGTTCTGCACTCTGCTGAATCATAGAATCCTAGAATGGTTTGGTTGGAAGGGACCTCAAAGATCATCCAGTTCCAACCCCCCTGCCATGGGCGGGGACACCTTCCACCAGACCAGGTTGCTCAAAGCCCTGTCCAACCTGGCCTTGAACAATTCCAGGGATGGGGCATCCACAACATCATCATGAGTACTTCTGCATGAAGTTTTATTTCAGCATACTAGGTATATCTTGTCTGGCAAAAAAGCTAATTATTTAAGGAACAGTCAGAAAGTGAATCAACTGGTATTTGGGTTGTTACGTCTTTTCTTAAATTCTTGTTTGGAGGAAGCACTTGCTCCAGTCACACTTTTACTGTCCTGAAGTCAGATTCTGTTAAAGTTCTCACAAAGCCTTTCATTGACATTGGAGACTTAAGGAGGAAGGTGGCAATTAAAGGGTCACCCTTGCATTTTTAGGGCCCAAAGTAAATGAATGAACTGTATCTAAAGTTTAAGCACTGCAGAGAGCCTAAAATGTGTGGAATCCAGAATCTAGGATGTGAGACTGGAGGCTTGTGTTGGCCTCTGGTCTTGGCTGATGTCATTGAGTTTTATGGGCTTCATTCTAGTCATATTTATAGTGACTTAGGATATTTATGTTTAGGAAAATTTTCTTTAACCCTTAAAGTACTTTCTCTTTGGTTTACCTAATATTATAGGGCTTTATGCTACCAGTGTTGTTTAGGTTGGTTAGCATCTTCTAGCCTTAGTAGTCTCTTTGAAACAGGGTGCTAGTATAAAACTCTGTTGGATATTCTCAACTGAAATCTGTTTGTGATAATCCGTGTTGAGAGGTTATAGTTCATTTCATCAAAGGCAGCAAAACTGAAGGGGGTGCTTTTCCTTTCCTCTGGGTCCTAATTTGGTGGAGTGTAGGAAGCCATTGTTAGTTTACATTTCTGGATGTGTAAACTAAAGCACCATCATTTTCAACAACGGCTACTTCAGAGGATGGCATCTTCTGGTAGAAGAGGCAGAGAGTAGGAATAGTAAGGATTTAGATATTTTAATCTTGTCAGGGCCTTTAGGTAGCTGGGTGCATTTGAGTGGCCGAAACTTGAAAGACATCTGGTTGTGGTTAATGTAGGTAGAGTCTTGAGGAATTTCCCTTGTGTAATGATCATGTGCCTTGCTCTTGAGTGATAAGCAGCAATTCTAGATGTGTGTTGAATCCCTTGCCTGCCCTTTGAACCCTTTGAGTATATTCATTGTGATTAATGGCCAATTTTATGTTGTGTCTAATGCAGTTGAATTGCAGCAGACTGTTCCCAAGAGAAGTGGCTTTGTGCTGCCCCCATGATCCTTGGACCTGCATTACTCCATTCATCTCTGCATCAGATCCAATAACTCTGCAGTGGTGGAGTTTGTTGGATTAGTGCGTTAATTTAATGGTTTGAAGGTTTTCTCCTGGGTTAGTTCTCTGTCAGATCAAAGAGTTAAGCTTGCAATGTGGACAGGTAATCCAGGTAATACTGGGGCAGAGCTATGGGAAAGGTAAATTCAGTATTTTAGGGCGTTAGCTCCAAGGCAAAGGTTGGAAATGTCAGGATTCACCTGTCATTTTCTGCATGTACTTCAGCAGGTAATACTGGAGTAAGTAAGTAACATAAGAATAGTACTTAATTAAAGAAAAGATTTTTTTGAAAGAAATATTCCTTTGTATAGCTTTAGCACAATAACAGTAATTTTTTAAGTTTGCCTTTATGTCAAGTGCTAAAGTGTTCCATTTCTAAAGTGTTGTACATTCTAAAATGTTCTATTTTGCAAGTATTGTTGAGTTTATACTAGAAAGAGCTTGATTATAAAACTACCCATGGTTCCAAAGGTAAACCAATATGTATATGTGGTGTGCTGCCACCTCTGCTTTAGACTAGATCACCATCACATACTGATTTTTCCAAATGCTGTAGGATTTATTTATTTACATATCTGGACTTGCCCTGCTGCTGTATACAGAATCATTTATGCATGATGTGCACAAAACAACAAGAGGGAAAAAGCAGTTTGACTGAACGAACGTTAAGAATGAGAAAGACCTGGAATGTTTTTCCTTTGACCCATCATCTGATGGAAAGGGAGCATTCTAACTGCAAGGAGAAATTGTGAATTGGGATGGTCAGATGAAAGCAACAGAATTATAATTTAAAGTTTCATCTGAATCCAGATGATGGTCATAGTTCTGAGCATAACACACAGATGTTCTGATATGTTCTTTCAAACCCGGTATAGGACTTCAAAGGAGTAGATCCAGAAGTGTAGTCCAAACATCACAATATTCTGCTAGGCAGGTAGCTGAATACTGGAAAAGTAACCTGCTGTTCGCAGAAGCCCCTTCCACCTCCCAAGCCTCAGCTGTATGAAAAAATAGGTAGATAAATTGAAAGAGCAAAAATTAGGCTATTTTGACTGTGGGTGGGAAAAGGAGCAGCAAGCCTAAAGTTTGAGAAACAAAAAAAAAATACTCTTTATTAGCTCCCTTCACAGTTCATGTGTCTGTGGGGACCATAGGTATGCAAAATCTATGTGAGGAGAGATAAAGTGGCCTTAGGGAATGCACATCTGTCAAATGCTCTAGAGTTTTGGTGTCCAAACCCAAACCCTTAAAAAGTCTGTTGCCTTCATACTCCCACTGAGAATCAGTGCTTTTGGGCAAGGATTAATAAATAGCAAGAAATACCCTCTGTACTCACTGGGATAAATGGCAAGTGTTAAACAGGTTGGGTTTTGGTGGGTTTTTTAATCAGATAAAACCATAACTCATTGTACTTGATTTAAGTCAAAAGTCCATTCCTGCACGTGTGGGAACAAACTAATATATGATGTTATGGAAGGTTCATCTTCAGACTTTAACATTGCTCTCCCTCCACAGTGCACAGCTGAAGCATCCATTTAGTCTTGACACTAGACATGCAGTAAAGCTAAAGTACTCAGCATCCTTGTAATGAAAGGCTGTAAATGTGCTATACTAGAAAGAAAAGAGAACCTTATAAGCTAAATAATCCCTTAAAATAACAATAATACATTGTTGTTCATTGCCTGTTTGTGGTGACAGGGCACAGACCTGCTGGATGTGGTTTACCTCACCTTGGAGTAGACACATAGAATTAAGATAAGCAGGAGATTCTCCAAGGCAATTAATTAGCTGTTGAAATTGCTGCGACCCAGGAAGTGTAATTGATGGCACAAAGAAATGCTGGCTGCCATGGGGATGAGGAAATAGCCATGAATAAAGGATAACCAAAACAGCAGTTGTTCACCGATGAGTAATGGTTGGTCCAACACAGTCAGGTTTTAGGAAGAGCTCTATCCCCTGTGACTTAAACAGTCCTTGACCTAACAAGTCTATCAAGAGAATGAATTGGCCTGTGATGGAGGGACGTGGCAGATCAGGGCTGAATGGCTCTGAGTGAGGTTGAATGGACGGGGGAGGTATTCTGAGTGAGCGGGAGCAAAACGGTGCTGAGATGAATGGCCCTGACGTGATGCCTTGTGGGTGTGCTGAACTTGGGGATTGAATTACCAGAGGATGGTGGGGTTATCTGATTTCCTGCATGAGGGTGAAGAAAATGTATGCCTTAAGAAAGCATGTGCATGTTTCCAGTGACCTGAAAAACTGGAATTTAGGAATGAAACGTGTGTCAGGGATGTACATTACAGTGCATTCTAACCTCTCTTTGCTTTTGTGTTTCTGCACTGATTGACAGTGAGGCAGCTACCTCTCGTTGCACACTTCTTCCTAGGGGTTTTTATACATGTGTACCCTTAACATAGGTTAACGTGGCACAAACTACTGACTGCCTATATAGCAAAGTTCTGGGTTCTGTCCGAAATGATGTCTTGGGTTAAATGCTCAGTGTTTTGGGGAATAGGAAGAAGCAGACAGTGATCCTTGATTTTCTTTTTGCTAGGATGTGTCTTTCTGAACGATGTAGAACAGTGGCTGGTGGCCTCTTGGCTCCTTCAGTGCTACGTGCATCACTTATCCGAGGTGAATCAGGGCACTGTATATTAAGATTTTCCAATTTTTTGCTTTTACGTGAGCTGAGTTACATGGAGATGAGTTTCTGGTAGTAAATGAAGCTGCTATTTACCAGTTAACACAGTGCTGCAGTAGTTCTTAATTTTAAGGAACAGGAAAGTTTGTGGCCTGAGGAAATTTTGATGCCTATGTAAGCTTTTCTCTGCCCCTTTACTTCACTCTATCTATATCCTTCCATGCCTAACAACACCTGACCTCAGTCTACTGTTAAAGATTATCTGTAAGACTTATTTCCTCGAGCCAGCTATCTTTTACCACAAAGCTTATGCTTATTGGGTAGAGAAAGAAAGCTAAAAGAATGTTTTGCTCCTACCTAGAAAATTGTAAAAGCATGAATCTATTAATAAACGTAGAGAACAGAAAAGTTTTAACCCATTTTCAGTAAAACCTACCATGACTGTCACCCATGTCTCATCCCCACCCCCCACCTTTTCACTCTTAAAATGTTACAATTTGAGTTTTTAGATAAATGTTAGAAGTAGTTGAAGAATTAGGTTATCAAACTAAGGCAAAGCACATGAACACATATATTCAGTGTTTTGGGGCAGCCTGTTTCCATTGCATGTGTACCTAAGAGTGACTGTATTTTCCATAAGGTTGAAATTACATTGTTGCTGTCAGCTAATTCTAACTCTTCTTCATGCATGAGTTGCTGTGTTTTCAAAATACTGTCCTAAAACATCTTTAGGTCACTTAATGTGGTGGGGACAACACAGATATACAATTCACACAACCTTACATTTTGTGTGGAGTTTATGTAGTTTACCAGCTCAGTGAAGAATAGAGCATTAAACAAAACCATCTTCCCTCCTTCCCTCAAAAAAATCCCAACATGCACAATGAATAAAAATGAGGTGGCTAAACATCTGATTACAAGTGTCTGGAACATCTTCAGAGATCTTTCCTGTATTGGAAAATAAATCTTTGAAGATGGTCCAAATTACGGTATCATAAATCATGCTGCAGTGTATCTGCAGACAAAGGAGAGGGGAAGAATTCGGTTTTGAATGCTTTAGTAAATAATAATTTTTAGAAGCATTGAACTGTTCCAGATGTTCCCATTCACTCTGTGATATTCTGTGGGAAAGCAAACCCAGTCCATCTGAAATAAGTTGTAAAGTGACAGGAGAACAAAGCTTGTCCAAATCCTCATGTGCCTTATTTGCATGTGCTAACAATATACTACAAAACTTGTAGTTTCCATCGCACAAGAAAATGTTGGTACCTGGCCTGGAGTTAATTTTACAGTGGTTAACAGTAAATTTAAAAGGAGTTTTTAGCTAAACTAAACTTAAAAACTGAATTTTTAAGTTAAAACTGGAGTTTTAACTAAATTCAGTTTTTTAAACTAAACTAAGTTTAGCTAAATTAATTTTTAAACTAAAGTTAAAAATGGAATTTTAGTTACATTTAGCAGCACAGTAATTTTTAATTTAGTTTGCCATGTATTTATTCCACACATTTTAATCAATCCTTTAACTTTCAGGATGTGGGCCTGAGTTGTAGCATCATTATGACATCTGTGTACAGATTTGGAGATACCAGTTTGGATTTTGCAACAGGCTTGCTGCCCATGCTTGGCCCAGTGTAAAAAGGCTAAGAAACTAAAGTCGCCAGATCTACGAAGCTGCTGTGTCCTACACCAACAGGTTTAATGGTCTCCTTGGATTTGGGGTAGAGTTTAGACCTTTTCATTTGCTTGTTAGACTAATGGGTTATAAGGAGTTTGGACTCCTAGTCTACTACCCATTCTAGATAGGGGAAAAAATAATAGTTTGCTTGTGAATCATTGCTAAACGTGGGGTATTTTTTCAAGAACAAAGACATTTTTCTGGCTGCAACAGCACTTCCCGCTACATTTTAGAAAAATTAAGGCACTGAAGATATCACAGACACAGCTCAGTTGACTTTTGTTGTCATTAATCCCTTTGAAACAGTGTTCCTGTAGAGCTGTGAATCTGAAAATTTGAGCACAGCAAGATACTCTGTTAGCACTTGCATCAGAAATACATAATTTTTTTTCAACTGGGTACACATTGGCATTTCACTTTTCCCGCCACAACAATCTTTAGCTCGAGTTTTGTCTTGCTATCTTTGAAGATGCTGTTTTTTTCCTTTAAATTTGTCACAGTGATTGTAAAGCTGACTCTAAATTCTTAAAATAGATTTGCTTTAGTTTAAGCATAAAGCTGTCTTGAAAGTCTGATCATTAAATGCCTTCTGCAAAAATCTTAAACTTTGTAGAAGATAAATGGTGCCAGAGAAGGAAATCACTTCTGATTTGGGTAGTATTATGGTGACATTTTTTTAGTATGTAGGACAATCCCTGAAGGCTCCTCTGTTAGAAGTTTATTTATGGACTTTTTTTTTTTGATGAATTGTTAAGCTTCCTGTTGGATTGAATCCCCATGTTTCACAGTAATGGGTAGTTAGAGTTATGTAGATCTTTCTAAACGGCTACATAGGCAGCGACATCTGGAATTTCTGCAATGCTAACATAATTCTTCCCAGGTCAGCCTTCCTGACTATACAGAGGTCTGTGAAAGGGGCACTGGAAAAACAAACCTTGTGGGAGTTTTCACTGTACCTTTCTCAACTGAACCCTGAGCTTTATCGATCTGTGGGTTGAACTGGTAGAGCCTCTTTTCTGTCATGCTAACTTCTCATCCAGATTGAAGCTATGCTGAGAAGCTCGCGTGAAGTGCATCTGCTTTGTCTGTTCCTCTCTACGCTTCTCAGTGTGTGACATCCTTGTACACAGCAACCATTTCCAAGTTGTTCATTTGCAGAGGCTGTTGTTTGTTGTGGGTATTATTTTTTTAACTACAGCATCTGTTAAGTTGTATTGGTTGCTTGATTGAGTAAACATACCTTCTAGTGAGTTTTCCTTTGTTTCTTCAAACTACATGTAGTTTTCTTAAACCATGTGCATGTGGCTTGTGTTCATGCTTGTCAGATTTTCTAAAATGTATAGATGTTACCTTTTGTCCCTTGTGAAAGGGATAGTCTTGAAATGAATTCAATATTCAAAAAACGTGCTGGGGAATAAGTTGCGTGAGAAGCTATCTGTGAAATAATACTTAACATTGCTTAGGCTCTATCCAGAGAAGACGATCTTAACTGTTACTCGAGTGTTGATGGTTGAAGTGGTTAAAATTAGTTTTACAAGTTCTGACATTTATTTTTCAATGCCATAACAATTCACCGTGTTTACAACCTGTTGGATAATTTCAGCATAGAAGTTTAAAGCTTAGTATCCTGTAAAAACTGAATAATCAGTTTCTTCCCTTTTGATGGCAGCAGTTCTTGCTTTCCAGATTTTCAGTATGATAGAATTTTTCAAACTTGTTAAGGCCAATGTGAAATTTGTTAATAGTACTTGGTTCAAAGCTTGATAGCACCTATTGATTTCGAAAAACAAAACGCCATCTATACACAAGCTTTGATCACCCATTTAGTTATAAAGTTACAAATCTACCAATCTAACACATTTTCCTTAAGCACTCGAGCTGATGTAGATCTTTACTAATTTCCAAAAGATACTCTAAATGAAAAAGTGTTCGGTCTTACGTTTAAATGTGAAAAATTTACAATTAATGGCTCCAGTTTGCAGTTAATTCTTGGTGATTTGGTATCAACTGGCATTGTCTAAACTGCTCTGCAGTTGATTGAAGGTAGTATTGTCAAATAAAACTGCTTTGTAAGGTCATTATCCTGCTGTATTTAGCATTAGTGTGGTCTCACCTCAAGTATTGTGTGTAGTTCTGGGCCCCACTGTTTAAGAAGGCTGTGAAGGTCCTTGAATGTGTCCTGAGAAGGGCAACAAAGCTGGGAAGGAGCTGGCAGGCCTGGCCTCTGAGGAGCAGCTGAGGACTCGGGGTTTGTCTCGTCTGGGGAGAAGGGGGCTGGGGGGTGACCTCCCTGCTCTCTGCAGCTGCCTGAGGAGGGGACGTGGAGAGGAGGGTGCTGAGCTCTGCTCCCTGGTACCCAGGGACAGGACGTGTGGGCAGGGCTCAGAGTTGCATCCATCAGGGGAGGTTCAGACTTGACAGGAGGAAACGTTTCTTTACTGAGAGAGTGGTCAAGCCCTAGAAGAGGCTTCCTGGAGATGTGGTCGATGCCCCAAGCCTGTCAGTGTTTAAGAGGCATTTGGACAACGCCCTTAATGCCATGCTTTAAGTTTTGGTCAGCCCTGAAGTGGTCAGGCAGTTGGAATAGGGGATCGTTGTAGGTCCCTTCCAAGTTAAATACTCTATTCTGATTTATATATCACAGAATCAGAGTGTGATTGTGTGATTAAGGTTGAAAGGAAGCTCTGGAGGTCATTGGGTCCAACTTCCCACTCGGAGCAGGTTCAGTTAGGTCAAGTTGCCCATGATTTCACAGCGATTCCAGACACCTGCTCCAGGGATTGACCCCTTTCCCTGTGCAGCTTTTTCCTTGTATCTGGGCAGAACTTTCTTTGCTGCAACTCGTCTGTTGCGTCTTGTCCTACCACTTTCTATCTCAGAGAAGAGTCTGACTGCATCTCTGTAATCCCTACTGTAGACTGTTGAAGTCAGCAGTAGAGGCCATTTTACCTTCTGTTTCTGAGAATGAGCAAGCCTATTGCCCCAGCCTCCTCTCATGTTGTGTACCGTAGTCCCTGACTGTTTTGGTAACCCTTTGCTGGATTTAGTCCAATTTTTTGTACTTTGGAACCCAAAACTGGGGACAGTGCTCCAGGTGTGGCCTCACAAATACTGAATAGAGGGGAGTAATCACTTTTCTTGACCTGGTGACTACTGTCTCGCTGTTACAGTTCAGTATGCATTTGGACTTTTGCAACAAGAGCAACAACCAAGATCACCAAGACTTCTGTGTAGCTGCTTTCTATTCAGCTGCTTTTCTATTCAGTTCTATTCTTAACTGCTTTCTATTCTACCAAGCCTGTACTGTTTCATAGGATTACTCCATCCCAGTGCCATAAATTAAGAAAAAGCAGTGTGTCTCGCAGATACAATGAGGTGCATGGAATTTAATCTTAATTTGAAGTTTAAAATACTTAGCTTTTTCTAGCGACTGATTATTACAAGACAGAACATAGGGAGACAGAAAGCTATTGCAGGGTTAAAAAGACATGTTAGAAAATATGATCTGGAATTCCAAACTGTAGCTATTAAATGAGAGGATGGTCTGATTTGAAGCATCTTTGACCCTTGCCAAGCATGTTTGCACCCTTGTGTCACCTGTGTATGAGCAGAACCAACTTGTTAAGCAAGTCAAGAAAAGTGCTGAGGAGGCTGTTGCCATCTGAAATTATGCTTACTCAAACCATATCTGGAAGCATTTGCAGATACTCAGGAAAGGCTGCCTTGGGCCTTTTGAAAGATGGGGATTATTTTGTGTCATGGAATGGCTGAGGTTGGAAGGAAGCTCTGGAGGTCATCTGGTCCATAGCTCCCCTCCACCCACTCAACCAAAACTACCTACAGCTGGCTGCCCAGGGCCATGTCCAGATGGCTTTTGACTATCTCCAAGAAGGGACACTCCACAACCTCCTTGGGCAACTCTTGCCAGTGCTTAGTCACCCTCACTGTAAAAAAGCATGTCCTGATGTTCAGAGGGAACCTCCTGTGTTTCACTTTGTGCCCGTTGCCTCTGGTCCTGTCACTGGGCACTGTGGAAAAGAGCCTGGGTCCATCCTCTTTGCACCCTCCCTTCAGGTATTTGTAGACATCGATGAGATCCACCCTGAGCCTTCTCTTCTCTGGGCTGAAC
>NW_009605806.1:0-330 GCF_000690535.1 Cariama cristata | reverse complement strand
GTTTTGGTTTTTTTTTTTTATTGGCATAAATAATTCATACACTGTCACCTCACCAAACACTGCACGAGAAACCACGGGAACAAATGGCTATCCATTTCTGCAGGTCACAGAGAGTCGCACTCAGTCAGACAGCTGAAATTATAAATACTTTCTTCAAGTGTAGAAAACGTTATAAATGTTACTGTACAAATTTACATCAGGGAGATCCATCGTGCCTTTCTCAGTGATTTTTTTGTTGTTGTTGGTTTGTAGGGTGATATTTTTTTTGCACCAGCATCAACTGCTCTTTGCCAGTGACGAGAGTTTTGCAACAACCACAACAAAATATAT
>NW_009605805.1:6429-6638 GCF_000690535.1 Cariama cristata | reverse complement strand
TGGGGGTAGTGGTCTCCAGGAAGCATTTGTTTTCTGGGCCTCTCTGCGATGCACCTTCTGCCAGCACTGACTTTTTATACAAATTTATTTATTTATTTCAAGATAATAATAATCTACTGCCAAAACAGTTCCCAGGGAGGGTGCCCTGTGGCTGGTGGAAGGGGAAGCGAGGGGTAAGGTGGGGATGGCGAGCCCTCGGGGTGGGCTGC
>NW_009605805.1:3118-5510 GCF_000690535.1 Cariama cristata | reverse complement strand
CCATCCCTGGTCGCCTCTCTGTGCCAGAGCAGCTGGAGAGGGCTTCCCCTTCCCCTGGAGGTCCTCGGCCCCCTGGTCCTCCTCTACAGTGGGCGACTAGAAAAGCAGAAAGGAAAGTATCCATCCCCTGAGGCCAGCGGCGGTGCAGGGGGGTCTCCCCGGCACTGCCTCACTCGCAGGGGTCCCCGCTCTGTGCCCGCCGTGCCGCTTCCCGCTCGCTCAGCAGGTAGGTGTCGATGAAGAGGAAGAGCTCGTCGGGGCTGACGGGGGAGATGTAGCGCTCACGGTCGGTGCCCGCCTTGTCCAGCAGCACCGCGTTGAAGTGGGAGCGGGTGAGATGCAGGAACTGCCTGGGGGTGCAGGGGGGAGCGACTGGTCAGGGCTGAGGGGGTTGCTGCTGAGGGCTCTGCCTGCCCACCCCATGCAACCATGCTCAGATCCTCCTGAGGTGATGACTCCCATCTCTTCCTCAGGGCTGTGAGCTTCGGGACAGTCTGGTGATGCTGTATTCAGACTTGCCGGGGGTGTCCCCACATTGCACAAGCCCCAGTGGAGTAGGAAGGGACTGCCCAGCTGCAACCTCATGCTTTGCCATCCCCAGGAGTGTCCCAATTCCTGGTCCCCTCGCACGTGCACCTGGTTCTGCAGTACAACCCCCTCATGCCCCGTACCTGAGCTCCTCAATGATGCCGAGGGACAGCTGGTGCTCTCGGATGCGTCCCACCTCGTGCGGGGGCTGCCCCACCAGCTCGACGGTGGTGACGTGACGCAGGTCCAGCCCGCAGGCAGCTTGCTGCAGGGTGGGAGGTGGTGGTGAGAGGGTGCTGGGGGTATGGGAAGGTGGGCAGCAGGAGGGTCTCCTCACCTGCAGCATGGAGATCTGCATCTTATAGTAGCGGTTAGAGGGGTCGGGAGCCGAGATGACGAGGAGGCGGCGTTTCTCGTGGAACTGATCCAGCAGGCTGGCGGCCGAGTTCACGTCTGTGTTGATCTGCATGGCTGGGGCAAGAGGCCAGCGCGTGGGGAGATGCCATTTTGGTCCCCATCACCCCTTTCCCACCCCTTTGCCCTGTTGGGCAGCATCCCCCCGCTAAGCACTGGGCATCACTGCAGGCAGGTCCTCCCCTGTGCCACTTACGTGCACAAAGGGGCTGGGAGCCCGTCCACTGCTGGGTGGACTGGCAGACCCGGAGGGAGGTGCCTTGGCGCTCGTAGCCCCCTTCGCACAGATACTCGCAGGTTGCACCGTAGTTGTTGCCATCGGAGGTGCAGGAGAGGTAACCATTCTGCGGAGGCTTCAGGACAGGACAGCGCCTCACTGCAAAGAGGGAGGCTGGGTGAGGGCTGGGGGTGATGGGGCACGGCCCCAGCCATGGGGTGCAGAGCCCAGAGCCGAGGAGGAGGCAGCCAGCAGCCTCAGGGGAGCCCGCTTTACCTTGGACACGGACGCTGAACTTGCAGCTGGCTCGGTTGTACGCCTGGTCATGGGCAGTGTAGCGGATCACGTGCTCTCCTTCGGGGAATTCGGAGCCGGGCTCTGGGCCCCTCAGCATCACCCTGCACCCAGCAGATAGATTTCTCCATCAGGGCCCTGGGAGGGGGCACCCAGCGTGACGCCCAGCCCTCGCTGGCAGTGCCCGCAGTGCCTCCACCCTTACCTCTTGATGATACCATCAGCAGAGTCCTTCACCCGGGGAGGATCCCAGTAGACGGTGGCCGGTTTTTGTCTATCCTCTCCCGGGAGTCTGGGCAGCGGATCTTGGGAGGCTCCATATCTGCCCGCGGGGAGGAGAGGGAGTCAGGGAACCTGTGGGTGCCAGGGCTGGGCTACAAGAGCTGGGCACCGGTCCCGGTGCTCAGCCACCCCAGGGATGCTGTGCACAGCCCAGGCACCCTGCAGCCAGCAAGAGCTGCTGTAAAGCCAGCAGTGAGTGCCCTGATCCCGGACCAACGTGCCCTGCACCAGCCCGTGCTTTGGGGCTAACGGCACCTCGGGGAGCATGGGGACAGGAGTCCCAGGGCTGGGAGGTGCAGGAGCTGGCACCTGGCGGTGCCCAGGTTGGGGTGATACCTGCAGGCATCCTAGGGATGGAGGGTGGCCTGCCCTTGTGTGCATCGTGGGGGTGGGAGGACGGTAGGGTGAGAATTTACCTACACAGATTGGCTCGGTCCCGCTCCAGCGCCCATCTTCCATGCAGACGCGGCTCCGGTCGCCCTCCAGCTGGTAGCCAGGCAGGCAGGTGTAGTCGCAGCGGGAGTCCATCTGCACACCGGTTGAGCACACGTAGGAACCCCGCAACACCGCCGGCAGCACATGGCACCGGATTTCTGAGATGGAGAGAGCAAAGAGGGGAGGGACGCGGCTGCCCGGCCAGGCTAGTAGGCAGAGGAC
>NW_009605805.1:2413-3014 GCF_000690535.1 Cariama cristata | reverse complement strand
AGGTTGGGGTGGGTGGGGATGGGGGTGTGGTGGTGCCCCCCCAGCCGATACCCGCGGGTGCAGCTCAGCTCACAGCGTGTCCCCAGGCTGCTGCGGTAGGAGCCCCCCCGCGGTGAGTAGCAAGTGGCCTCTCCACGGTGGATGTTGAGCGTGGCACACCACTGGGGCACTGGGGGAGAGGAGGGAGGTGAGGGGGACACTCAGCCCCGCCGTGCCTCGGTTTCCTCATGAGGATTTGAGGGATGGGTTTGGGTGTTGTTACCTCGGTGGTAGTCCAGGGCAGGCTCAGGGGGGGCTTCTTCTGTGTACACTTCATTGGTGTGACTCTCGGCTGCATAGTAGCCAGACCCTGGGGAGGAGGAAAGGGATGAGGGGGCTGCGTGATGCTTTGTGGATGGAGCGGAGAACCGGGCGGCTGGGTAGCTGTGGTCTCTGGCGCCAAAACGTCCCCCAGATTCCATCAAGCGATCCCGTCCCCAGGCAGACCCTGTCCTGCTGTCCTTGGGACTGTCATCAAGGGTTAAGCCAGGGAGACAGCGAGCCCAGTCCCCAGCGACATGGTGTGTTCTGGCACCAGCCCGCAGACTAAACAGTGGCAGGA
>NW_009605805.1:802-2368 GCF_000690535.1 Cariama cristata | reverse complement strand
CCCCCGGCTTGGCGCTGCTGGGAAGTCCTTCCACCCGCTCCCGTGGCACCATCCCTGCCACCGGGCATCCCAAGGGAGGGAAGAAAGCTGCCCTCTCCTGCTCATCCCAGTGGAATCCCCTGGCCAAGGCAAGGGAGGAGAGGCATGCTGCCCGGCCGGGGGGCTGGTGGGGATGCAGCCCCTCGCTTGCGCGCCACAGAAGGATGAAGCTGCTGGAGGGATGGTGCTGGAGGGGCTTGGCCAGAGCTGCTGGCCCCACGCCATCCATGCTGTGCAGAGGGGCCCCTGGCCCTATGGATGGGGGGAGGACAGCTTTGCGCCATCCTTGCGGGCCACCCTCTGGCCTGCCCCAGGATCAAGGGAGCGGCGGGCAGGGAGGGAGCCGGGCAGGGGGAGAGGGCTGGCATCCTTCCCCACGGCCCCTCAGCCCCCGGCGCCTCGGCCGGCCGCGGCATTCCCCAGCACTGAGCTCACGTTTCCGCAGTGTTTCTGCTGGCCCCCGCCAGCGCTGCCCCCTCCTCGCCGCCAGCCCACCCCACCGCACTCCCTGCTCTGGGGATGCTCAGCCTGGGAAGGGACCCCGGGGGAAGCAGTAGCCCTGCTGGGGCTGCACCCATCTCCCCTTCCTGCTGCTCTGGGTTTTGGGAAGGGGATATCCGCCGAGGTCAAGCCAAGCAGCAGCCCCGTCGTCACGGGGAGGAAACTCCATTACAAATCTTCCTGACATGAACTTTACTACAGAGCGACTCCCCACTGCTTCCCACAAGCTTCTTTAAGTCGCCCACTCGTTTCCACAAGCCTTTTATCCCGACGCCCTTCCCACGCTACCTCGGCTGCCTTGGGGAGCGGAGGAGCCCGGAGCGAGTGCAGGGCTGGCATCCGTGGGGTCGCGGTGGGGATGTGTCGGTGACCCGGTGAGCAGGGCTGCTTCCCGGGGAGGTTGCCGAACCCCCCGCTGGGGTCCCCGGGGATGGAGTGCACGGTGTCCCCACAAGCAGATGTGCCATTTAATTGCAATGTTCTCTTTTTGTGTAGGCGCTGCCTTTTCCTTCTCACCTGGGGCTAGCTCACAGCCCCGGCTGCACCAGGTAGGAGCATGCCCAGCCAGCCATGCTGGCAGCGTGGCAAGGGGATGGCAAGGGGAGCAAGGAAGGGGGAAACCCCCCCAAATAGGTCAAGAGCTTTTGATCCTTGACTTGGCTGCCTGGCTGCAGGCGAGGTTTGGGACCGAGTGCTCCATCCAGGCAAACATCTGCCGGGCGATGGCCCCCACGGGAGTAGGGAGGCAGCAGGAAAGCTGCCTTCCCGCCGGCTGACGGAGAGGCTGCTTTTCTGCTTGCTTCTCTCTGGATACCTCCCAGCACCCCCTCCGCTCCTCCCCGTACCCCACAGCACACCCCGCAGGCACCCCATATCCCAGAGGCACCGACGCTCTCCCCACCATCGCTGTACCAGGTCACCCCTCCCTTCCTCCCCCCCGCACACCCCAGCACTCACCTTCGTGCCACGTGGATGACACCAGCCTGGCGAGGACAACCAGCAAGACAGGGGCCGTCTCCTGGGCCA
>NW_009605805.1:0-729 GCF_000690535.1 Cariama cristata | reverse complement strand
CTGGAAACGGGACCACGGTCCCCTCTGTCGCCTTGTCACTCCACAGATGCCTGACCCTCCTGCCTAGCCGTGCTGCCAGTGCTGAGCAAACCTACTTTTCCCCTCCGCTGCCCGTCCCAAACATTCAAAAGCCGTGAGTCAGGCCCAAAATGATGAGATTGTTAAAAATAATAAATCCCAGGATCGCCTGTTTTCCAATGCACCTCCTGCTTCTCCGAGGTTTTAAAAGGCCGTCAGATTTTTTTATTTGCAAGCAGAAGAGCCAGGAGCCTGTTTTGACACAGGAGAGAGCCAAGACGAGCTTGTGCCAGCCCTGCCGGGCTCCAGGAATGGGGGTCCTGGTTTTAAAAAAACTGCAGGAGCCAGGACCCCTTTTCTACCTCTTTCCAGGACGGAGGGAAAGATCTCGCTGCAGACAGCGGACTCCGAAACTGGTCCCGAGGCAAGCACTTCCAGATGGGGTCTGTTTTCCAGCTGAAGTTCAGCCCCCGCGAGGGAGAGGTAATGGAGCGCGTTCGTTAGGACTCGCCGCCCCGCGTCCCACGGGGTCGGGCGGGAGGCGAGGCAGGAGCCGGAGCCACCTGGGATTTGGGCTCTGGAGCACAGGACCACATGGGTGAGGGGAGACGAGGGACGAGCCTGGCATGGACAGGTAGGAGAGTTGGCGTGGGGCGGTGGGGAGGGACATGCTGCCTGAATGCACTAATTATGTAGCAGCCAGGCCAGTAA
>NW_009605804.1:50140-50341 GCF_000690535.1 Cariama cristata | reverse complement strand
GGGAGTTGAGGGGCCTTTCCGCCGTGAAGTGAGGAGGGTCTCGGGGGACGGGACAGCGCGGGGAGAGGGCTGCTCTGACTCCCGCTAGCGAGCGGAAGGGCGCGGGTGGCTGCGGACGGAGGGAAGTGAAAAGCAGGATTTTGCGATCGTTTTTGCTTTGGTCTTGCTGCGCCTAAACGCGAGGCGCGGCGATAGAGGCTC
>NW_009605804.1:16880-50090 GCF_000690535.1 Cariama cristata | reverse complement strand
CTCGTACTCACCCGCGGAGCTTTGCGTTTTGCTTTGGTTAATCTTTTCTTCTGATTCAGCTGTGCACACGTATAATTAACCGGATAAAATCCTTTAACAAACAGCTCTTGCAGAATATTTCCTAAATGTATTTTCTGTAGATAAGTAATTGTAACTTCTCTTTGCGGCTGTTTTTTAATTTGCTGTTGTCCTATATGCAATGTAATTATCATGTAAGTTGCTGACAATATTAGTACCTTTTTCAATAGTGTATATTCCTGAGGATTTAAGCTTTTTACTCTAATACTTTGTCTTTTTGCTTTGTTTAACAAGGCTAAGTCTATTCATATAATGGATACACACATAAGGAAAATGGCACAGTTGTTGGACAATGACCAGTTTTTGGAAAAAGTTGGGTGAGGATACTGTTGCAAAATCTTGTTGGGACTTCATATGTAGATATAAACTGTAGCTCATATAAACTATGTACTATGTCCCTTCAAAACATTTATCATATATCAAATGGAATGTATAAGCACATGTTAAAGTATAAAATAGTTTCTACAGAAAAAAACTTGTAAAGACTTTATGACAATACAGGAATATTATGGGTTATGAAGTAATCCCATAAAATTCATTGTCTTGTAGGGTGACCACAAAATCCAGTGTACAGGGTGATCATCCACCATGGCAAGATTTTACTATGTCTCACCTAGGACCAGATAATGGATTGCTGGTAACACATATCAGCAAGACACAAGATCTGCTGGTAGGCAAGTCTTCCTGCTAAATGGAGCAACTAGAAAAGTAACGCATACCTGCTATAAATACAGAGTGGGGAATAAATATGCTGATAGACAACTGATATGTTTCCTGTGAACAAATTGGGCAAAACAATAAAGGTAAATCAATTGTTGATACTGCCTTTTTCTTCAGAAAAGCAGAAGACAATATATATCCCTTCAAACTCTGTGAGGCAGGTTTTGGAGATGCTTAATTTTTCTTCCTCTCTGGTAGATTGCTGCAATATTTCTTTTAATTCTTCTACTAAACTTTCCTATTTCTTGTCTTCTTTCCTGTCTCCTACAAGCTAAGCTCTCCTTCCCCTTCCTTTAGCTCCCAATCTGGGGTTATTCTGAACAATTCTTTTCCTTTGCATCCCGCATCCAAAAGAGTATGCTAGTACCTGAAATTACGTTGTTCCTGGATATGGGTTGCCTACCAGCAGCTATCTTTAGGACTTAGATTTTTGTCACACTTGAACAGCACATTTAATTTCTCATACTACATTTAATTTTTTCTTATTTGATCTATAGAGAGTACAAATGAAGAAAATACAGTCTAAAAAGGTGCAAACCATGGAAGAATGGCTAAGAAACTACAGTTTAGAATCCCTGCAATTAACATTAGAGCATCTGGTAAATGAAGGCAATTTTATTTTCTAAGTACAACGCTGCCCTTTCTTTAGTCAGTCCTAATTTGTGTGCATCTCTGATGTTAATTATGCATAGTGTTCCAGGAACTCAGGAAATGATGTTGAAGAGAGAGAGTTTACAGAAGAGGCTGTCGCTGATATTGAGTCCAGGCTTTCTGAGTAAGTATCCATCTTGTTTATGATTTTGATGTGTATCTGATTCCATATCCCCATTGCCTATGACTACAGATACTGCCTTAAATTTTAATTTGTTATCTCTGGGAACTTCAGAGTATCTGAGCATTAAATCCTTTCTGCTGAGATTTGGGGTAGGTGATTATTACATGTGACTACTGCTGAGGGTTTGTGTTTGGTTTTTTTTTAATGAAGGTGGCTATCAACCTGGTTTTGAACTGAAGCAGTTAGCTCATTTTAGAAAGGCAGCTAGTGAATGGTTGGGTTTTCACAGGTAATAATGTGTATTTGTGGGTTATGTTTACTGTAACTTGATTAGTTTCAAGTTATGGATCTAGTCATGACATGTGGAAGTTAAAAGTTTTGTAAGTGAGTTTTTAATGTATAAAATCAAGGAAACTTAAATTGAGGAAAACATTTGATTAATAAGTTCAATAAGCTGTAGAGTAATCATAACTTTTTTGCTGGTCTTCACAATATTTTTTAGACTGTTCCTAGGAGGGCCACTACTTCAGCATACCTCAGTGTGTCACTCATGAAGATGCAGAATCTTCAGAAGGTCCACCTCCAGTACTTGGGCCCTGTGCCATATAAGCAAATTATCTGCAAATCTGGTTTATAAAAGAAGTAGCTTTTGTGTTTTGAAAAAACAGAACGTTTTTTCCCCTTTAAAATGTTGATTTAAACTTTCTGTTCGCCAAATTGTAAAAACTATGCATGTGGTAGTAAAATTAAGTTGGTTGAAGTAAAACAATTTTAGAGGACAGCAAGCACTTTGTTTTACCTCAGGTTATACCTGTTTTGAAAAGAAATTGTTGAAAGTTGTGCTGCAGTTAGTCCAGCGCTTCAGTGAGCCTTTCAATCACAAGGTTGTATTTCATGAGTGTCTTAAGCAATGGTGTAGTTTGTATTAAATACATCTCCTGACAATAACCTGTGTGTGATGAACTAAGCTCAGTTTTGCCTGAGCTTCTGTTGTTCATGTATACACATGGTGAATACCCTTCTCCTGTCTCTGAACAGAATAAGCCAGCAACTGGTTAGAAAACATTTCAGTGATCCAGTTTTTCAGACAGCTATATAGCTAATCCATCAAACAACTTTAGGGGAAGAAGTATTTAAATGGTTAGCCTTGCAACCACCTGTTGTATGAGAACACTGAAAACAGTATTTTTAAATGCTTTTTCTCACAGATTTTGCATCTGTGAGAAAAAGGATGTGATGAAGACAAATGGTTGATTGTTATGTTGATGCACAACGCAAGAGAATGCCTTAGCTAAATGTGTGCTATGCCTTTTGTCAGAGTGATTGAACTTTATCAGCAGCGAATTCAGTGGCTGTTGCAGGACAGCAGAAAGGTAACTTTAATTTTGCAGTATGTTTTTAGAATGGAACTGTATATGGCATTAAAGAATAAATTGATTTTTGAATACTAGTGAAAAGTAGCTTCCAGAAAGCTTATGTATTTTCATTATTTACTGTGAGTTACACATCATATGCAGTGATACTTATCTTGACAATGGATTTTTTTCTTGATCTTTCATTGGTATGTGGTTTTCTGCTTTCTAGATCTAGTCTTTTTCATTCTCTTAGCAGTCTTAATCTTCAGGACCTCTCAGTGCGATTTGGGAGCTGACAATGCTGAGCTTAACCTCTGACTGAAGTGTAGCTGTCTGTTGTGCCCTCTCTTGCACAGCTGGTTAATCACTTACTGTGCCTAGCAGTGCTAATGCTCAGGAATGGGAAAGGGACATAACTCCCTCTCAAAGGGGATAGAGAAAGAGGCAGCATTCCAAAATCTGGCTTCCACAAAGTTGCTTGATTTAACCTGAAGGCAATGCTGTAGACAAAGTTACTTTTTATCATCCCAAATAATAGATAGGTTGCCTTGGGAAGGAGGTAATATGATTCATTGGTCAGGATGAACTGGGAGTCAGTAGGTGTCTTTCTTTTTCTCTCTTCCCTGCCCCCCCCCCCCCCCCCCCTTTAGTCACTGTGTCATCTTTATGCTAAAAAGCTTAAAGTGAAAATAAATACCTAATATTTTATTTTAAAATGGTGTTGTACAGAACAAACAGTAAAATTATCAAACTTTAGATAAGCTTAGCATTTACAATTACTTTTCTCTTTTAAGGTGTTTGGCCTTTTAGAAGGAACCAAAGTTGGACTTATGGTTGATATGTCTCATATGAGTTACAGACCTAGGCTACTGGGTTTTCAAAAGGACCTTTTGGTAAGTAATAATAAAGCAGACTTTGGCAATTATAACATACTAATCAAGCTTTTGTATAATTACAAGCCAGGAAATAAGTAGAAAAGAATCTGCTTAAATTCATAATATACAACACAATAGAAGTTTTCTGTTGTAGAAAAGTATGTTTTAAATGTCTTTGAAAATGTAGTCTTTGTTAATGTCTAGATCCAAACAAACTCCAGTATGTACTATAATAATAATACTTTCCTTCTTAATATTTGGAAGTTTCCCAGCTCTCGTACTCTATGGAATAGACTTGCCTACCAGAAACAACTGTCAGAGCTAGAACCAAGTTGTACATAGAGCTGTTTATGGTAAATATAGTTTCTTTATGCCTTTATGTTTTGTCACAGCAAGGCACTCTTCACAATTTCAGTCAGAACCGTGGTGAGTTAATCACTTCCTGAAGTCCCAAAAGAAACTTCTCCTTTATCGTGCTCTTTATTTTTGTAAAACTTTTGTAGTAAGGAAGATATAATGTAGCTAGTTTACTAACTTTGAAACTTTGTACAATTTCATTTCCTGCATTCAGGAATTATTTAACATCAATTTACAGTATCTGCATCTTTCATTTGTGTGTTTTAAATAAAACTCCTTCAAGAAAACTCAATTTCCCCATAGTCTGGTTTGCTTAGCCTTAATACCTGAACTATTGTTTAGCCCTATCCGTGAATATGTATTAAACATTTTTAGTAATTGCTTGGTGGGTGAATATGCCAATTCTAGATCAGTATGTTGTTTCATGTGCTTGTCAACTGAAGAGAAAAACTGATACCAGTAGAACAAATATTCCCTGCCTCCTGCCTCATTAACAAATTGGCTGGATTACCATAGGTTTGCAAGTTTTGTCTCTGTACTCCTCACCAAATATTTGAATATGTATGACTTTTTCTTGGAAGCTTTTCTCTGTGGTAGCTGAAAATATTGCTGTCAACTATTTTTAGGAAATTACTATTTTTAGTCTTTTACATAATAACCCTACTAGAAGCAGCATGGATAGTAATGGATTAACAATTTTTTATTTATTAGTGCTTAATAGATGAACAGCTATGTTATAAGAAGCAATTGTACTGTCTCTCATTCAGTACAGAAATTTCACCTCTATGGGAGAGTCCAAAAAACATCAATGCGCATGTGTAAGTAAGTTCATTTCTCTGAAAAATAAAGGTGTTTCAAACACAGTCTCCATTTAATTAGAGCAATCTCTTGTAGATAATAAATAGTGTTTTTCATCTTGTGCCTGCAGTGACTTGTAAGAAGGAAAAAAAGCAATAAATTTTCAGTGCAGTCACTGATTTCAAGCTGGTTGTTCATGCATAAAATATCTTAGCAGCTCCTGTGGTTTTTAGTAATCTTCATGATCTATCTTATTTATCACCTGCACGTTAAATGTACACATTCCTTTTTCTTTTTCCCCCCCTCTAGGCTACATGAAGCAAGACAGTGGATACAACAGCTGGAGCCTGGTCGAGGCTGCAATTTGCTGAAAGCCTTAAAACATGTCCTTATGATGAAAGAACTGAATTCTCTGGTTCTTATTTTAGGAAGCTGGTAAACTTGTAATTTGTCCTTACAACCAGCTTTAACTTGGATACAGAATTGACATAAGAATCTGAACTTGATACAAAAATAAATAGAAAACTTAAGATCCAGGTTTTATGTATTTTTAGTTCATACTGCTGAATTCCTTTATTTCTTCCCTTTTTTACTATTTATACATCTCTTCTTTTCTGATACAAAGCTACATTTTTCCTTTGCAGATCAGTTATTGCAGTAATTCATTGAGAGTCTGCTAGCTCTAATTTTACATGAATAAAAATCCTTCAGCATCATTAAGGATGTCACTGAAAGGCTCCACACCTCTGGGAAGATGAGATGATGAGCTAGATTTCGCTGGGAATTAGTATTAGGCATTCAAAGATAGTCTTCTCTCTGTGATCTTAGTGGTGCTGATGGAAAACTTAAAATGTCTGATTAAATAAATTAAAACAGGCTGAGATTAGATAACATATGGACTTAAATTCTGCAGTTCTACTGTCATCATCTGAAAATTTGCAGTACTGGAGTCAGGATTACAAGAAAAAGACTACAGTAAAGATTCTGGGAGTGTTATTGTACTCCTAATTTATTCATTGTGTTTATTTTAAATGTTCAAAAAAGGGATGGTGTAAGCTCGACAAGCTTGATACTTAGGGTGACTGAGACTACATTTCAGCTAACTTAATGAACACACAGTGTTCATTAAAAGGTCCCAATATTTGTGTAGGTCTGCTTTGAACAGAAAGCAAAAGTTTATTGTATGTGCCAGTGAAAACTTCCTTAATTTCTGTCCCTGATGGAAGTGTAGCTGGAAGGAAAGGTTTTTATTACCCATGGAGAGCCGTCAAAAGTCAGGGAATGAAAGCTGTGTGGGTTGCTAAGTTCTAAACACATAGCAAAATTTTACTTTCTTTAGTGCCTTTTGAAGACAATGGACACCCTTATATATGGTTGAAGAGCTGAGTTGAAAGCTTTTCTATCACATTTTGTCACAGAGGGAAAAAACCACAATTCCTGATTTTTAGCTTCCAGAGCTAGCAAGGAGTAATTCAGAACGTTTCATCCACAAGCTGTTATGAACCAGAATAGAATCTTAGTGCTTTTATCATCATTCAGGTTTTCAGGACAGAACCGAACCCCAGTAGTAATGGTTGAAAGAGGGAGAGGAGGTCAAGTTATGCTAAATGACTGGATTACATTCCCATGATTTGTTATTTCTTCCCCACTTAATTTTCTTCCCTGTCCTCTTCAGTATGGCCTTTTTCCCCCATTTGATTACTGCCATTGTTAATATTTTTTTTTCCTTATTTATTTATTTATATCAGCCCTGATCAGTCTTTGGAAATATTGTCTGACTATGCTCAGCAACTTATGCTGGGGAGAGAACTACAGACTCATGCTGTTACATATGATTGCAGCAATCCTGCTTCTCTTGTAAGTAATTGTGTTAATACTTACTTCCTTTCATTTGTTTCCTATTCAGTTGCAATGTCTTCCCTCATAAGCTTGTGGGGAAGCTAACCTACTCATTAAAGAGTTCTTGATCTAGTGTTGTATTTTCTTTAGAGCAGATTTGTACACATGAAAAAAATTGTTTGGAGCATTCATCTTGGTTCATACCAAAGCCAGAAGTGGCAACCAAGTGATGTGGACAGGCTTGGCAGCTGAAGGGAAGCAATTATTTCCAGATAATCATCCTGTGTGTTTACAGAGACGACTTTGGGGCTAAGAGCTCTTTTGCAGGTGAAAGCAGAAAAATAGGGGACTTCAGGTAGGCACTATTGCAGTGAGGACAAGTGGGTAGGGAGAGGGATCATAGGAGAAAGGCAGGGACGTGGGAGTGAGATCGTATGAGCATGGCAGTCTCTGGGATAGGAGTATTTTGGTATGGTATACCACATGCTCAGTGCAAGACCCAGCAGCCTTGCTCAGATTACAGTGGTGGTCATGAGCAATGGTTTGGATGTTAGCAGTGACTGCCTGAAGAAAGAGGAGGACAGAAGGATAAGCAGTTACTTTTGATTAGCTTCTGCACAGGATATTGGTTTTAGGTGTTGATTGCTTGTTTAAGCTTATCCCTAAGGCAGGTAGTGACTTCAGTGGCAGGGAGGACACAACTGAAATCCTGGTTTGAAGAGAAGATTAGATGCAGTAAGGGTATTGGTAGTAGTGAGGAACAGGATTGCAGTGGTAGATGGTAGGACAGAAGGAGATGGGAGAGGTGAATAAAACAGCAAAAGATTAAGAGGTAATTATGGGCAGGGGAAGGATAGCCTAACATTTATACTTGTAGACTCCAATGATATGCCTTTGATCTGACTAGCAGAAGCCTGCCTTCAAAGGAAGAGAAAGTGACTGGCATTTTAACACAAGGTGAATGAACTTGACCCTTATTGCCTATTTTGTACATTTCTTTACTGACTTAGTTTTTCAGCTGTATTAAAATAAGACTGGTAAGAAACAATGCAAACATAATTACTTTGGCTTTCTCACTACATGTACCTCAAAGATTCTTCCCCTATCTCTAATTGAGAACTGAATACCAACAAGCCACGTTACCAAAAGAGACTACCAAATCAAAGTAACTGTTTTTCTTCCTATTTATATGTGTAGGCCGTTCTAAAGAACCTTGCAGAAGCTGTAAGAGGTCGTTATCATTGCTACTCTTCAAAGGGAGAGGTAGGTGACAACTAGAGAGGCAAAGCATTTTTCACTCTCTTTGATGATTCTTCACTTTGAGAAAGTAAACTAATTATCATCTGAGTAGAAGTTTATAGCAGGACCTGGTGCTGAAAGTCTCTGTCACAGAAGTGCTGAGGATGTGGTCAATAAACCTGTGGTTAATTCTTTCTGCAGCTGAAAATGCTTTCCTAAAAGCACAATAAATTTTGCAGATATTGTTCACTGACTTAAAGCTGATGAATAGGATGAAAGCAGTGGCTTATTGTAGAGGGATTCAAAATAATAAAATAATATCTTGTTTATGAAATTATGACTAACTTATATGCAGTGCATTAGATACATTTACACTCAATTCTGCTATGTCAGGCAGTCTTGTATAGATGTGTGCACATCAAAGCAAGCAAGCTGTGTTTGGTTGGTGTTTGAATAGTAGTTAACTTATTTTCCCACCTTTGTTTTTATATGTATAGAATTTTGATAGCAGTGATTTTCATCTGCTACTTCGGGAATCCCAGAAGGCTAAGGACCTACTCAAGAGCATTAAACAGACTTTTCAAAGAAGAATTGGTGGCTCACTTACTGGTAGAACAGCAGATGTATGTATCTTTTTGGTTTCAGATGTATTTTGAAGTATCAGGGTAGAAGTTTTTAGTGCTCACAATATGAAAAGAATTTATATGATTAATCAGATATTTTGATAAGTGAACTTTGAATATTATGTATTGGCCATCCATTGTAAGAGCAAATTAAGGCCAAAACCAGTGAAGGAGACATTTTGCTAGACACTCTCCAGAATGCAGCAAGTTTTATAAACCAACCAAAATGCGATGAAAAGAACAGTGCACCATGATTATAATGGAAAACTAAGAGAATTGCTAGCCTAACTGTATGCGTGATCATTTAAATGAAGTTCCAGCAGTCCTTTAAATTGGTAAAAAGATACTTACACCTACATGATTAAGATGGACACTTAAATCAGTTGCAAAATCATAAGGGCTTGTCTAGATCTATTGCTACTGTTGAAGTTAGGAAACTACAGTTTGTCTGTTACACATCTGTCTCTGTGTTGGTCAGGATTTGGCACCATTTGTTCTGTAACAATTGTCTTGGTGATATTTCTGTTTTTATGCTTTATTTGACCTACATACCAGAGGTTCTTATCTTGTTTGTCTTTTTTCCAATAAAATAACTTCTAAGTGTCTTGATGAAATATGGGTGAGGAAAAAGAATCTCCTGTGATTTTTTTTTTTTCCCTATGGAATGTTTGGAAATTCTAGTTCTGCTTTGATCTAGTAGAGAGATTATTTACTCATGTCTTTTTTTCACCTGTAGTGGAAATATGCATCTCTCTTGCCTTATTCTCGTCTCTGTACTTTCTAGGGGCCTGGAAGTTTAGGAAGTAGCTAAATTTACCAATGGTTGCTGAACTCTAATACTAAAAATTTGGCAGCACTGTTTTACAAATCTGTGAGGATTTTTTTTAACAAAATAGTCTGTTCTCTGTCACAACTACTGTAGGCAGTTGTGTGAGGTGGACAAGTCCAATCTGAAAGAGGGACTGAAAGCTACCACTGGGTGTCCTTGTGTATCTGGTCATCTGACCTGAGACATTCCAGACAGGAGGCAAACTGGTCACTTGTGAATATTTCTAATTGTGTTTCCCCTCATCCTCCCTATTCCATATATATATGTAATTCTTTCATCTCTCTTCCAACCTCAGAATTATTAAGGACCATATAGACTGTATATGGAGCTGAAGTCACCCTGAAAAGACTTAGAAGGTCCTATATCCCCAAATAAAAGCATGTAATTTCAGAAACTTACTAGTCAAACCTTCTGTATGAAAAAACATCTCCACAAACTTCTGTCCATTCATAAAACAAAGGTGTCTTACCCCTTTTTGAAATAAAGGAATACCAGTGCCCCATGGGAGGTTTTGTTGACTTGTTTCCATTGGTGTGAATGAAGGTAGAATGTGGTTCATTTGATTCTGTGCTTGGTGCAGGTAAAAAATGGAGCAGTCAAGATTTGATCTGTGTGTAATGAAGATCCTTTTCCTACTTATTTTTCTTACAGAAACAATTGGCTGTTTTCATGCCAGTATGTATAACCATGATATTTTAATTTCCCTGTGGGTTTTTGCATTGTGGCACAGTGAATTTAATCCAGCATTGTCCCCCAAACCCCATTTTTTAAGAGGACCAATGATATCTATTTTCAACGTGTTTTGTTTGTTGAAATCCCAGCACTTTGGTGAACATAATTAAAACTAATATTCCATGCTGGATATTTTGGATTGAGGGTAAAAAAAATTATGCTAAAACTTGCAAGAGTTTTTCTTAAAATCCATTTTAGGTTTCCACAGAATTTGCAAATACAGCAACTTCCAACTTCTTACCAAAGCCTCCAAAGCACGAAGGACCGTTAGTTATTCAAACTCCATGCATCCTGGCCAAAACCTCAACAGACTGGTTAAAGACATATGGATTGAAAGGTAGCACAGAAAGAAAAGCTTAACAGGTATGAAACATGAATTAAAGACAGAGCATGTGTTTTATTTATTTCTTTTGTTTCTTGCTGTAGCTAAAAAGTTAAACCTTTATCAAATGTTGGCTCCCAATGCTTTCTCTCCTGTGGAAGAATTTGTACCTATTCTTAAAAAAAAAGTATCATCAACTCTACATGAGGTAAGTGATGAGGACCCTTTCTTTTTCTTGGTGGTGGGTTGTTTTTTTCCTTTCTATTGCTACATTTTTCTAATTAAAATCAGTACTTCATAAGTTAGTGAAATTCTACAGGCTTTAACTGAAACTTGAGTCATAGATTCAAATCAAATACTTAGGCCATTCTTAAGAATGATTCAGGAAGGAATTCCATGTTAGTGTAGCTTATATAGGCTTCTGTAAACACACAACTGTATTATTTATCCTTCTAGAAAGCAATGATGCAGTTTGAATGGTATGATGGAACTGTGAAAAATATCCATGTTGACCTGCCAGTATTATACAACTATCAGGTGAGTTGTCTGTAGTGATGTGACCTTGTCA
The DNA here is from genome assembly GCF_000690535.1 of Cariama cristata. NCBI lineage: Eukaryota > Metazoa > Chordata > Aves > Cariamiformes > Cariamidae > Cariama > Cariama cristata. The sequence goes on along the minus strand of NW_009605804.1, from coordinate 38,980 downwards.
GCGCTAGATTACCATCTAATTATTCCACATTAATTGTCCTGTTACATAAATACTGCAGGGACTCATGTGCAGACAGCTGTCCGTGTAAGTCTGCAGAGATCTGGTCAGACTTGGGACCCAGATTCTTATGGTAGTGGGGAAGGAGACTAAGAAAGAGAAAGAGTCCATCAGTGCTGCTCATAAATACAATAGTGTGCATTTTGCGATCTATGTGTAAGAATGCATTTACGTTATTTTACCAATATATGTATGAATCCTTTAGCCTGTACATTGAAAGGATACAACACAATAAAGTAATTCTGTTTGCTTTAACAGAACTGTCCCGTTTCATCTGGGTTTAACCATTAAAAAAAAGTTTTGTATTTTGTTTTATCTCTTTGAAAGTCAAACAAGTTTTATGAAGAAGAAAGTGTAATTGTTACTTGGCTAGACCAAGAAAGACTCAAGGCATAGCAGGAGCACTCTAGGAGATAGTGTAGGAGCAAGCTTGGATGATTGTTGCATGACTTGAAAGATGTCACGTGATATGGAAGTATGTGCAAAGGCACATAATGTAGCAGCAAACCAGAGCCTCTTCCTGTCAGAGCAACCTAGTCCCTCAGATGTGTAGAAAAGAGAGTCAAGGCAAGGGATTATTTTGAAATATAAATTTGATCTTAAACTATCAAATAATCCAGAAGACTGGTTGGATAAGGGATTAAAAAAATATACTGTTACATGAGTTTCTTCGGTAGGTGAGCTTCTCTCAACTCCATGAATGGATGGACGGAGATGGGGAGAATGGTGAATTAAGGGTAATGATGAAAAAAGACAGAGTACTCCAAATTAGTGATGTTGATTTCTACATGTGGGGAAGATGACAGAAGCATATGAAAGTCTGCATTATGAAGAAAGACAGAGGAATAAAATTAGGTTGCCTTGATCATGATCTTGCATTAGTCTGTATTCTGTGTTTGTATAATGTGTACATACATTTACATCCTGTACAGTTTGGGGTGGATCCTACAGCATCCAGCAGCCAGTCTCCTTCTGTTTGAAATCCTGCTATAATACCTTAAGACTAGTAATGTAGTAGAGTCCATATGGAGAGTTCAGTAGGATTTGGGAGATATAGTTTATATTCTGAATTCAGCATCAAATCTGTACTCTCAGAGACATCACATTAATCTCTTCATTGTGAATCCTTCACCCTTTCCACATGGGAAGTAACTAGTAGTCTTCATTGTAAAAGGATGAGATCCAAATCTAGTAAGTTCTACATGAATGCCAAATGTTAATATTCTGCAGATGGTCACAGCAGAAGTAATCCACTCTGAAGTTACTCTTTTACCAAGAGTAGCATTTTAGCCTTGATAGTATTCCTACAACACTCTTGCCATACATTTAGACAGAATATATTTTTGCTAATGTGAATGTCAGGAACAAAAGATTTTGATGCATTTTCAGCATGAGCAACCTTTTTTAAGAGTCAGCAGAAATTATTTCTGCTTACTTTATGGAAGGTTGTCATACTTTTGCTTTACTCTAAATTGTCAGTAGAACCTGAGTATTTGTATTTCATGCTTTAGGATGTGCTCAGCTATTCTTTATACTTAATGTGAATTCTGAAAATTGTGCCAGCATAGTGGCAAACCACATTCTCCTAAATTATTCTAGTTAAACAGCTTGCATGGAGGTTTGGGTTTTTTTCTCTCTCTCTTCTTCGAAAGTGGGCATGTGTGGACAGTGGATGCTGCAGCTTTGGTTTTGCAGCTTTATGTGCAAGGTGAAATACTGTGAAGGAAAAACACGAGGATTGTGTCATTGTGCAACATGGTATGACAAGCAGAGGCACTCTGCTTTCAGAGCTCCACATTCTGCAGTAGGGGCAAGACGAGAACTGTTCTCATCCTGGAGCAAAAGGTAGCAATCACAAAATGGAAGCTTTTAAGCCTTGTTTACTGTTAATTAGCAGGAAATTAGTGAAAGGATTCAAGAAGGTTGAGCACACTGTGTTGTGTAGGCTTAGAAAGCTGGCTAGAGTTCAGAAAAAAATGTAGATTTGTCCAATGATATAGATTTCCTCATTTAGTTTGGGAAGTCTGTGTAATACTCATGAAATCCCTACTCCACACTTTCCAGTCTGTAACTGTATGTATAAAGGCTGTTTCTCAATAGCCTTTCAGGGCTTGAGACAGCCAAGTAATTTCCATAGGAAGCAATGTGGAGTTTGCCTTGGAAGATTGTAGGTGTTGGTGAAGATGATTTAACAAGACTAAAAGTAGAAAACCATCCAGCTATGTACTCTGACCCACCCTTGAGACAGAGAGAGATGTTGGTGATAAATATGGCAGATGGAAAGGAGGCCAGGTAACTGTTTCTTTTGGGTGGCATGTGTGGTGCTCTCTAAATTGTAATTAAGTGGCAGAACAAGATAATATCTCAGTCGCTGAGCCTCTGGTGATATACGTGAATTTGTCTTTGGGTAAATTTTTAGCAAGTAGATTATTTTTGCACTATGCAGGTGGCATTAGCGTTGGTGTCTGTCTAAATGGAAGCTTTAAAGAGAGCTTACAAACAATGTTGTAGATGGTGTCACTGATGAATTCAATAAGAACAGTAAAATACCTTATAGATAATAGATTTATGTTAAGTATTGGTTGCATTGTCTCAAGTCAGAGCCGCTTTTTATTCTGAGACATGGTCTTTTGTGTTAAGCACAATTGGAATTGTGTCAGGCAGAACAGGCTGGCCATTCAGTTTGAAGAACAGTGTCTAAGACAACGCTCTGTGCACACCATGTGTCTTCTTACCTTTCTTTCTATATCCCTCGAGCTACATTGCATGCTGCTCTCTGACATCCCTTATGTTCACCTTAAGTTTTTGAACTGACTGCACAAACTTATGCTGCTTTGCATTTGCTTTCAGCTTGATACTTGCCAGAGTTTCTTCAAGGCTGCTACTAGAGTTTTCTCTTCCAGCTTGCAGATGACTTAAGAATACTATTAGGTTGGAGATATTAGGATTTGTGGATATTTGCCATGGTGATATTACTATATAGGTAACCTTAAAACTACTGGCACACCAGGAGAACATTTACACTGAATAGGATATTGATCTTTGATGACTTCATTCACACTTTTAAGTGTGGAAGAAGTAGCGATACGTATATATACAGGTAACATAATGAAGGTTGCTGGAATTCTTGCAGGCAGTAGTGATTCTTGAGGATTTTCTCCTTGGTCAGAATGCAGATCACCAGAGAGCGGGACAGGTTTAATGAAACAGAAGCTGCTTGGGGATATTTGCAGCCAGGGTGTGTTATCTAGTGGTCTATTTGTTCTTTTTCTTTTCTCTGTTCTGTACCGCTCCACTAGCAGTCCTGACAAAGGGCTGTGGGAATGTTTCCAGGCAGGGCAAATACTTCTTTTGAATGGAAGAGGGATGAGAAATCTCTAGAACTCTATACTCAGACAAAAAAAGAAAGTGTAAAGTTTAACTTGCTGACATGAAAGCAGCTGCTGTCTCCTTGATCACCAGTAGACGCTTGTGTTTTGTGCTCCAAAGCATGCTACCTTATACCTTTATTTCTGAGTTCATTGTCCTTTTCTAGCTTGATTTGCCCTCATACATATAATGCATACATATGCTTGCAGAGGTCATGTTCTGTAGAGTTTAGACAAATTGCCTTAATGTCTTCAAATTGATACTCCGTTAAAGAATGATATGTTTGAAAATATTGTGTTTATTTTAAATGATGTGTTTTGTTATGAACACTGCCTTAAAATGCTATTGAAGAAATGGTAAGCTTGCAAAAACTGTATTTTTGAAGCTTTTTTTGGTCTTTTTTTAATACGCCTGACCACTATTTTGGGACATACTAGCAAGGGGAAAAGTGAAGAGGAGAATCTAAACCTTTAGACCTTTTGCTGCTTTTTTGTCTTTGTATGTTTTTGTCATAGACTGTATTCTCTTATCTTTACTAAGAATGAAATGCTGCTGTCAAAATTAATGAAAATCATTAATTTTTTCATTACTGTGCTGTCATGTTACTTCTGTATTAAGCATTTGGCTAGAAAAACTGACTTGAACTTTTTATCTTTATCTTAAATTTTCTGTATTTTTATCCATAGAAACTCCTTGCTAAAATGGTAAGAATCTATGAGAAGCGAATTGACTGGCTATCTGTTGCTAGCAGAAGAATATGGGGAAGTGTTTGTGAAAGGAGGTATTGTACTTCGATAGACCTTTGTTTTGTGTATTGGTGATGGTTCTAGTTTGCCAGCCTTTGTTCTGTGTGTAAGTCAGCACCAAGGAATACAGGTCAGAAAACAGTCAGATGCAGAGACAACAGTTGCAGATATGACCGTTGTAAGCAATCCACTTTTGGAGACAGATATTGATATTCAGCTTTTTTAAATGATCCAGTGAATTTAATGAATCTGATGAATGGGTCATCAATCAACACAAAACTGCAATTCCCATGAGACAGGATTAGACTCTTAAATTTAGCAGATAAGCCTTTGGGGAATGTTCTGTCTTAACTCGCACAAAACCAGGACCTGATGTTTCTGGCTAAAGGTGGTGTTTACAGACAGCTTTCCAAACCCATGCTATTAGTATTTATGCCTTGAGGTTTTTTTTTGCACAGCCTCTCATGGATTCTTATCAGAAGATGAGATTCAACTTACCAACTACCTTCTGCCTCCACCATTTGTTGATACGCATTCTAGTACCAGATGACAAATGTCAGTGTAGATACACTCAAAAACCTACGTGGTTTTTTTTCCTGCATGAGGTTTGAGGTCTTCATCTAATTATGTGTTTGCAGATGATTTTTATTTACATTGTGTCTGAGGCATTACTCAACCTCAGTTGCACAGTAGCTCTTTTTGTCCTGTTTGCAAACCTTGAATATAAAGTTTCAGACAAAAATAAGATAGCTGAGGCCACTGTTACCAGAGATTTTCTTGTTGTTTGATCAAGGATTGAATTAGCCAATCTGGCCCATGTGTTGTGTTGGGAACTCATGTCCCACTGACTGTCCATCACATCTATGATTCTTTTCATAACCACTGCTCCCAAGGTATCCCCTGTCCATTAACTGTAACCATCCTACATTGTCTCTACAAGCAAGACTTAATACTGACCATACTGAAGAAGGTCATCATTAACACTTTTTCTCAGAACAGGTAACCTGCTAGATAACATCAGTCTGTCACTGACTTGCTGGGAGAAAACTTAGAATTTATCTTTGGAGTAATGCTACATATGTTCCTGGAATGATGGCTGGAGAAAGGACAATGAACCATCCAACAACTCTTCTTGTTGGATAACATCCACACATTTCAGGCGTGTTTTGGATATTCAAGTACAGAGAAGAAAGAGGACCTGTTTAGGGTTCAACAGCTGTTATGGTACTGCATGTGCCAGTATCCTGATTATTGCATAGCTTAAGAAAGATAGAATTTTCTATTATTGTTACTATTTTTTTTAATTTCACCTTATGTTTTGTAGATTATTTTTTTTAAATACAGATTCAGTGTTTACACATTCTGATACATAGCTAGAAGATACTTTCCCTGGCAAATTAGAGTACAGTGAAGATAAGAATATGTAATTAAATAAGACTTTTTTCTTTTTTTTAAATGAATAACATATTTCTTATATAGGGTGGTTATACTTGTTGATATATCAGTGACAAACTCTATGTACATCATCCATATCCAACATTCTTTGCGACTTTTACTTGAAGAACAAATGTCAAGTCAGGATTACTTCAACATTATAGCGTAAGCAACTTTTTAAGATTCTTTTAAAATAACTGTAACACACTGCAGTGAAAGAAGTATGCTGAGAGACTGTAGTGACTAATGGACCTATTGTAGATTTTTTTAATCATATTTAATGTTTTATGATGAAGTAATTGCAAGAGTAGCACTGATTTGTTGTTATTGGATAAGTGCATGGATCAGATGTACAGAGACCAGATTAGTAATTAAAAATCACTGTTTTGGGTGAAGCTCACTCAAACTGATTGCATCATACCTGTAACAAATTCTCATCCTGCTGCATTGTTCATAACAGTATTAATTCACATGTCAGAAGCTTTTACTGGAAAAGGATTTTGGTGTCTTGGGTACCGTAACTGAGAACGCCTTTTAAATTTTACAGTAACTCCCATACTTTTTAGTATGTAATAGTACTGAAATTCTGTACTCAACACTGGTAGTCAGAAATGTATGGCACAGCTGCTGAAGAGCAGCTGGGCAGGTTTCTGACAGGTAAAAGCAAGAGACAGCAGCTCATGGAGTTCCAAAGCTGGTGGGAGAACAGAGCCCTCGCCTCACGAGAGAGATACAGGCAGCATCAGAAAGTTGGGCGTGTTTTTGTCGCAATCCTTCTGCTGAATTTTTACCAGCTCGCTTACGATCCTGTTCAGGAAAGAAGAATATAGTCTGGTCCACTACCTTGAAAATCTGACAACCCCTGAGTGATGGATAAATGTGAATAATTAAATGGTTTGAAATAGAAAACAGTTAGCATCAGACAATTTTACATCTGTAATACTCCAAAGGAGATTTTTTTTTATTCTGTGAATTCAGTCTATCATTTTGCTTGTTCTAAAGCATGGTCTGAAAATTAATCACTGTTACTTTCTGTGAAAGATTTGGGAGTGATGTTGTGCCTTGGCAGCTGGAACTGGTTCCTTCCCAACCAGAAAACTTACAAAATGCTTGGAGGTAGGATCAAATTACTTTCCCTATACATCTGAATTAAGTGATTATAGGTACCATGAAACAGATGAAACAGAGAAACAGATTTGGCATTGTGAACAATTTAGAAAATTGATAGGTTTATCATATTACAAAAATAGGTTGCCATGAACTGTTCTACACTGATTGTTCATGATGGTTTTTGGTGAAAACAGCAATATGAAGTTTAATATGTCTTGGTGACTTTGTATTTCATATGTATACAGAATATATATGTACACAGATACAGAAGTGTCTGTGTAAGAAATGCATAGATTACCTGAAGAATTTAAAACTGCTTCAAATTCACCTGGGGTGTGAAAGCTAAGCTATATTTTTGCCTCACATACACTGGAAACAAATCCCGCATTTCTGTTTGTGGAGTCACACCCTCAGCAGTTTCATTATACCTCTGTAGTTTCCTTTTTATTCCTGTAAGTTCTACTATATTACAACTTTTCCACATAAAATTGAGAGAGAATTCTTTAATCTCTGTGCTCTGAATCTTACCTTAAAAACTAGTTCATCATGGTGGCAGTACAGAAACTAGAACAAATAATTTGGGTCATTATATAATCTGGTTTTGCTCTCTGTCATTGTCAAAAATTTTAGACTCCAGAGAGTGTTATTTAAGATTCTTAGTTCTCTTTATTGCTTTAAGCAGAAACAAAAGCTTTTATTGCTTCATTCTTTGAACTGTAAACATCTTTTTTTAGGTGGGTGTTGAGCTTGCAGTGCAAAGGGAGTAGAAATTTCATGAGTGCGCTCAGGAGAGCTGTGGAAGTAGACTTCAAAGACAAAGATAAACATAAATCACAAGGACTTTACCTGCTGACTACTGGAATACCTGATCAGGAAACAGTAAGTATCATCACAGGTTTTGCAACTCTTCTGTAAGTTCCTATCAGAATTAATCTCAACTTTTTTTTTTTTTTCTTTTGTTTAGTCATCATAGCTTATTGACAGAATAATTCTTTACATATCTAAGCCAGTACAACTGTCAGGATCTTAAACTTCCATTTCTGCAATCACTATTGTTGTGTTGGAGGTAGTAATTAATAATAATATGTGAATCACAGAAAATTCAAGAGCTGTTTTTAGGATTCCTTTCCCATTCCAGCTCTGGCCATCATTTCACTGCAAATTTCTGAGTTTGAACAAACCAACTCTGATTTTTCATATGATATAATTTCCTTATAACTCACGGGAACAAAGCTACAAAGAATTTTACAGTGTAACTCCATAGTACACTATGTAGAGACAGCTCCTATTTTTGATAACAGTAATATTGATAACTTGCATATTTGTTGTAGTGCATGCACACTGTGGCTGTTAAGCCACGTGCACAGCCTAGAGCTTCTGAACGTATGGTAATCCAACTGGAGTAACCATGCATGTACAGTAGGGTGTCTCTTGCTTTTGTTACCAAACTTCTGGAAATTCTAGGCAAGCTTAAGAAATCATTAAAAGCCCACATGGATCACAAGAAAATGAAGGATGCGTACAAAAAGCCAAATGGATAGTTCCATCCCTACTTCTTTTCTTCAGTGCATGGCTAGCTTGAAGTCCGTGATCTGTGTCTTTGATTCTCATAGCTACCCTGTCTCACTTCTTGAGTGCAGTAATACTGTTGCCATTGTCACTAGTAACAGTGACAGTTTTTCTGTATATGCATAAACTGAGGAGGCATTCAGCTACTCAGGGGATGGCCCTGTATTAAATTGCTCAGGTTGGGAGTATTTGTACATCAGTTCAGAAAGAAGTGCAGTAGATTGAAGCTCATGTGAGGTAGAGGGTCACTACTGATTTTTTCTTTTTTTTTCTCCTCTGTCTTACAGCACACAATCAGTGCTTATGTGGCTGAGGTTTGCAGAGGTTTTGATCTGCAGCTTCATGTGTGTCTGTTCAGTGTGGAGGACTTTGACTCCAATGGCATTATTCCAGCCCGCTATGCTAACCCAACTGAAACTGCCATTGCTTTTAAAGAAATAGCACAGGCAGCCAATGGGAGATTTCATTGGTTTGGAGAAGCAGGTATGTGAAAAGGAAAGTCATAATGTACTACTTTTTCATTAATGAAATAATATTTATTAATGCTTTTTTTTCCCCCTAAATCAAGTAGTTTGCTTTTTTGGGATGTGATAATGCTAAACTAGCACTGAGATATAAACAGAGGTCCTAGTTTGATTGAGATTTTCAGTTGTATTGCATAATACTATAATGCAGCCTTAATGCAGGAATTTGATTTTTTTTTTTTTCTATTTGAATTCACTATTTTCTGCTAGATATTTTAAAGATGAGCATTTAAAATATAGTTACTAATGTGCTAGGTCCAGACTGTCTGGCTTACAGGAAACAAAGACTTTTTGATTCTTTTCCTTGATATTTGGCATGCTCTACAAATTGTTGTACACTTTTAAAAAAAAAGATATATTTTGTACACTTAAAAAGCCATGCTGATTAGCATATATTTGATTATCAGGTATTTTTGAAAGTGATGATATCACTATTATTGTGTCTGAAATGGAAAAAGCAAACAACTACTCCCAAAAGGTATGAATTATATGTATCTTTATAAGGTATGTGTTTCTTCAGGAAAAAATTCAAGTGTGTTTATTCAGCTGACAATGCAGAAAATTGGACAAAATGAAAATCCTTGTAAGATGGGAAGGAATGCTCTAGAGTGCGAGAATAGTCACCGTAGAGTAAAGATGGACTAGAAAGCAGTTGCACAATAGCACTGCAGTGATTGGTGTTGGAGTGGCCGTGATTCCTTACCAAATGCAAGGAGTTTACAATTGAAGTGATTCTCCTTTTTGTTGCCAATCCTATGACGAATTCTTCTCAAGTAGAGTTGTTTGTTATAATTATATATGTAAAAATAAATATATTAAAAAGATATATATTATATAACAAATATATGATATTATGTTCCTATAAGTCACAGTGGAGGGAGGGGTTGTCATTGGCACAATACCTTTGTTCAATTATAAAAGAATTGTTTTCTGAAGTGTACTAAAGATGTAGAACTAGACCATATCTCTCTATATTACACGCACATGAGTTTTTTCCAAAGATATCTGACAAAGTGACTGAGGCAGTGTAGCCAGCCCAGCGTACTGGTGGTTGTTTCTTACAAAAGCATGATTAGAAAGATATATGTAGTGAGATATATGTCCAGAGATCTGAGCACCTTGTTGCATGCAAGTCTGAGTCACAAAAGTGTTTTAAAAAGATGAGTTGGTGGATATTCAATGGGATCTTAAAATATTTTGTTATCATTTAATAGCTGCGTTATCTTCCAAGTTGTTCTAGTCTTGGTATGCATACTGTTGCCTTTTCTTTTAGAATGTTTGCTCAGAGCAGGAAGGATTTCCCTCCTGTGTGTTTGAGCAAGCACAGCACAAAGGGGTTTCTATTCAGTTAGAGGTGTTAAACAATACCAGATTAATCAATTTGGTATAAATTTTATTTATCATTAAAGTAATAAATACAGAATGCCTGTCTTTGAAATGTCATTTACTTAAACTTCACGTATATGAATTACTAAACGATGTGAACTTCCATTTCAGTGTGCATTCCTAGTGGAATCCTTAAAGCAACGTTCAGTAAATCAGTCTGTTAAACCATTTATACCAGGAGACTCAAACATGCTTACGAAGAAAGAGAAAAGAAGGCCACAGAAGTTGCCATCTCCTAAACCGACAGCTCTGAGTCTGGCTAGAATGGTTTGAAATGGTCCCATTTTTAATATGCTGTGTGTTTTAATTAGAGATCCTACTCAACTATCAGATGCTGCTCTTTGAGAGAGAAGTGCTCAGGCTGAAATTTGAAGGAATTAAAACAGCACTGTGATTAGTACTATGAATTTACATTTTAATTTGCATTCAAAGCGCTACATGAACAAAAAAGTACATCGTATTAACTCCTGCTAAGTAATTAATTATAATGGAACACCATTGTAGTGTCCAAAATTGTCTAAATAATCCCTCCTCTGACTTGAAAAATTTAGTGTTTAATGAAAACAAAGGCAAAGCGGAAATGTGCTTTACGAATCATGTCTATTGTACAAGTCCTTCTAGAAAGTACTGAATTTCATGGTATTCCGCTTATTTACAGATAAGACAGCTGCAGCTGAGTAGTGTATCTTTGGCCACACAGACAGCCAGCATAAAACAAGAAATAGGATTCAGGATTTGTTTCCTGCCCACTGTGCATATTTCCATGGAGTTATACTACTAAGTTCTTTGGCATTTTGCTAATGTTTTCCTTGTTAATTTTGACTGTGTATGCATCTGTTTTGAGTGGGTGTGCAAGTCTGGTTTATACATAAATGGCCAGTGCCAGTGCTAACCACTTTGGTGTATAAATGACTAGATACAGAACTTCTATTGCAGAGGATGTACTTAAATTTTGACCTGGAATTTTCAGGTCTCATCTTTGAAATGGGAATGGCACTCTTAAGTGTAGGTGTGTTCATGTTGCAAAGACCTTTGTAGGTAAGCTCAAACAGGTCTTCTGTGCTATTTTATCAAAACCCGTATATTCTCAACACCTCCTCACAAATGCAGGAAAAAACTAATCACTCAGAGATAGGACTACATAGCATAGTTTTACAGGGATTAAATTTGTAGAAAACTGATACAGGTTTGTCTGTAGATGTTTGGTGATATTTATAGTAGAGCTGTATGTTAAATTAGATGTCAGTTACTTGAAGGCTCCGTGTCATAGCAAGTCTGATCCTACAACAGGGTTAAACAAATGTTCATGTTGTTTAGCAGACTGCTCAGCCCCTAGAGGGTTGAGCCATACTTAAAAGAAAAATTACTGTTGTCAGCACTAGGCTTCCAATACTCAATAAAACTCTGAGGAAAATACTGTATACTATATTCTATAAAACAGTGCCATTACTATACTAGACTGCTTCTTCAAGTGGCAAAAATGGTCCAAACTCATCTGCCTGTAGATGTTAGTCTTTAGTTTTATGGCAGCAGTTGAAATGAAAGATAATTAAAACAGAGCAATTAGAGTTACTTAACCTAGCAAGAAATTGCAAATTAACAAGTTACCGTGGCAATCTGCTGACCTGTCAGAAGAGCCAGAGTAAAACGGGAGTTAGAGAATAGTGAAGGATAGTTCTAGTTCATAATAATGCAGTTATGATACAACTGAAACACCTTTAAAAAATTTTTATATGTGCTTATAGTGTGTTAAAGACAGCCATGATGCAGAGAGAAATGCTTCCATAAGAGTACTGGCATGGCGTCCTACTAGTGCCAAAGCAGAAATTCCACCAGGTCTGTATGGATTAGGGGCTTTTTGTCTTCAATTTCTTTTGGGTTTTGTTTAAAAGACACTATTAAATTAGAGATTTAAGTTTTTAGAAACACTTGCAATTTTAATCTTTAATCAAACTGATAGGAAATGTTGCAGTTGTTTTGAAATTACCTCAGTATGAGTTTTAGCTATAATGTATCTAGCTTTCTTCTAGACTGTGAGAGGAAGGAACACTGCACAGCCTATATGATTGAATACCCATCCTATATCAGGAAATGTCAAATGTGTGTGGTTGAAAGTAGAGCCCTGTTTTGTACCATGCCTGAAGCCAAAATTAGAACCTCACTTCTCTTGGTTTTGAATTCATACTCCATTTTTTTTAATTCAGAGATTTATTATGTTATTAGTTCAATCTGTATATTTCTACTAATACTGTTATATCCCATTGTAATTAATATGCTGTTCCATTTGATTTATTTATGATCCAGTAACAAAGGAAAATTACGACACAAATGTCAGGTTATCTGAAGTGCTGACTTTTATAACTGCTCCTGGTATATGAAACGGCTCTTAAATTTATTCCAGTCACTGTTGGTCCCTCAAAAACCAATTCATTTCTCCCCATTTTGTAATTTTCCTGTGTTTTTTCTTTGCATCTTTGTGAACATCTTTTTTCCCCCTTAAATTTGAGTCTTGAAATCTATTGATTTATTGAAATTAGATTGTGGATATGTAGCAGTGTTTGCAAATCTGGTTTCATATTTGCATATAAGGTGCTTTGTACAATGTTAATTGGCTTTTCCAACAAATATTATGTTTATTCTAAACACCTAATCTTTTCAAATTACGCCCTGTGACATTCTTTTTGGTGATAATTTATAAATTTGTAAAGGTTTTGATTCCATTTCTATGAAAGTAGCACAAGTAGTTCTATAATATGGATTTATTTTTTTTTTAAACCAGTTTCTAAGAAAATTAAGTATTTATAATTGCGGTAATAGGAAATTATGAACTGAAGAACAGGGTTGCATGTAAGAGTTTTATCTAGCTGAAGTAAATCAACATCTTTTATTTTTTTATTTATTGATTGATTTTATTTGTAGCACAAACAATAAAAGAATGGCCTCAGACTGAGAATAAAAGAATGCATAAACCAAAGAAGCAGCCAGAGTTTTCTGTGTCAGTATTTTATACTGATAAAGGAAGAAATGTGGGTACGTGTTACCAGGATATGATGAGTGAAGCCTTTTTATTATCAATATTATTATTATTAAACTGTTCAGATCTTAAGTCATTGATAATCAGTGGGCTTGAAATAGTGAGTGAAAGTGAGTTTCACTTATCAAATAGTGGTGCAGTTTTTTGGTTTGGTGATTGGTTTGGGGGGGGAGGTTGGGGACTTCTTTTGACTCTTTTTGACCCTTTTTGGTTTGTTGTTTTGAGTGTTTTGGTTTGTTGTTTTGAGTGTTTTGGTTTGGATTTTTTGGGGTGGTTTGTTTGGGGGTTGTGTTTTGTTTTGTTTTTGGTTTTTTTGTTTGGTTGGGTTTTTTTTGTAAAGTCCTTTGGGATCTTTTGGTCAAAGATGCTCTAAGGAAAAATGCTGTCATCATGGTTTAGATGATAACAGAAGATTTGGCTTGGAATTTTTTGAAGGTGACAATTTTTTAAAATGAGTTATTTTTTTAAAGTACCATGATATATAGAAACTTTGCATTTTTTTTCAAATGTGGAATTGTGTATGAAATGCTAGTCTGTAGGTTTGGAGGGGGGGGTTAGTTTTTTGGTTTTTTTAATCACCAGTGATATGTGATTCAAAAGGGCTATGATTTAAACCTAGGGGTCCCAATATTACTTTGTTCATTTTCTTAACTAGGTACAGTATACCGAAAGTATCCAAAGATAATGTGCATGAGAAAGTCTGTTCCCTCTGTTACATTGCCAAAAAAAGAGGAACTCTGTTCAAGCAAAGAGGTATTTTGCTCCTTACTAATAAATTGCCATTTTAGAATTAAAGCAAACACGTTAATTATGATTCTGTACAAAGTACTATTACTTAAACTGTTCTAATATTTACTAACAATCAATTGTTCCATTTGTTTGTCTTACAAGTGGCTGACCAAGTACGGTATTAAAAAGCTTAAACTGGAATTGCCCAGACTGTTGTTTGGTCCAGGCTGTACTCACCAAAAGAAAACTGTGGAGTCCCTGCAGAAGAAAGTATCGGCAAAATACTGTACTATCTTCCCTAGCATAGAAATCAGTGTAAGCTTTTGCAAATGTCTTATACCTATATCATTGAAAGGCTTTGTATTTGTTTAAGACAATGCATGTTTATCAATGTTTGTGGCTTGCAAAGTGATGTTCCCTCCACTCTTCCCTGTTCTTCTTTCTAAATCACGCTTCTATTAGAAAGCTAGAGAAGGTCTTTTATTCACCACAAAAAATATTTAGTAAGTTTGAAGTGCAAACTGCATGGGATCTTTAGAATGTATAGCATCTCCTCTGCTCATACAGTGTGAAAAAGAATTTAAAAATTTTAAATAAAGCTTTTAAAAATCATGTGTGAGTTGAAACTGGGAAAATGTTGGATCTTGATTGTCTCAGTGTGTGTAATGACTGGAGAAAACCATAGAAAGTTAAGTCCAGGATATTATTGCTCTGTTATATCTATAAAACTGTCAGAAATAATGCAACAGATGCACCTGTCCAGTCAAATTATATAATTTTGTTGCCCAGCACAACTGGCTGAGATGAGAACAAGGCTTTTCTAATTTGGGTGAACCTGTTATTTAATAGCAACAGAGTCGTGGAAATTTTCTTACACTATTTTGTAGAGGTAAAGACAAAAAAAACCTCATCTCCCTGATTTCTAATGCAGACGTTGCTTACATAGCAGCTAAGCACGAATCTCCTGAAGTAAGATACTCTTGTACAAACTGAATTTTTCCAGGGAGTTGTGAAACATCTGCAGTTTCAACCTAAAGAACTGGAAATCTACACTGAACAACTGCAGAAAGTGTTGCAGCGCTATATACAAAGAATACAGTGGCTTCTGTCAGGTATTGGTGTGCATCTGTTTTTCTATAAAGTGCAACTTACACATAAAATCTTGTCTACTATCGCTAATAGAATAAATCTGAACATAGATCTGGACCTCAAATATGAATAAATGTCATCTGGTTTGCATTCATTGAAAATTTAAAACATTTTTATGAATACAAGAATACAAGAGAATTCAGTGTCTGTGTAGCTGATAAACATCTAGCTTGCCGTGAAATAATTAAGGTTGTGATTTAAGTTTTTCCTTTTTGTATGTTATGTTCATCAATACAAGGTTCCTGGTGTCAGAAGCTTTCCATCAACAGAATATATACAATAACATTTACAAGCAAAATTAGCTTTTCTGTTTCTTTTGCCAAGAACATGCCATATTTAGCAGTTCAGCATCACTGCTGGTGAAAAGTATTTTGATCTCTCTGTTGCTCAAAAAGATCTTTTTGGGAAACAGTTTAATTTTTTGCTGGATTGTAAAGTAGGAGCTACAAATTGTTTAATGCAAATTGCTACAATTAGCTAGTAATTAATGCTTGATAGTGCTAGATTTGAAATGGCAGAAGACTTTGCTATTATTAACCTTTGAACTACCTAGTTGCCACACAGATTAGAATTTATCGTGTAGAAATGTGCCCAGAATAACCCCTAAAGAGTGAAGATTTTACAGTATGCTCAATAAAATAATATGTTCAATAAAACAAGCCTATGTAATGACACTTAATTAGTTTTAATATTCTGGCCCAGGAAGCCGAAGATCGTTTGGTACCATTTTAGAAGCGAATGTCTGTGTTTTGATTGATACATCTGGTTCCATGGGCCCATATTTGCCACATATCACGAAAGAACTTACCTCCCTTATCTGGGAGCAGCTGAGAAAAAATGAAGTCAGGTATGACGAACTACTGATAAAGACTGAAATCTGCGCTACTTATGTAGTAAGATTACTTAATAATTACAAACAATACAGTACTGAAACACAATACAAGTAATTATAATATGTTAGTGCATAATATGCATGTGACATGAACTGCCTTTTCTGTTCTTTTTAACCAGCTTTTAATTCTGAGCTCTCTAAGATTTGAGCCTCATTTGCCACAGGCTGATACTGTTTATCCTTTTGGGCCCAGCATTCTCATAGATTTTCTGTTCATGCAGGGTGAAATATGCTTGCTGACTCTTCCAAAGCTGAAGACCTTAATCCAATACTAGGCTTTTGGGTTTGGGTTTTTTTTGGTTGTGGTTTTTTGTTTTTTTTTTTCTATTGGGTTTGGGTTTGGGTTTTGGGGTTGTTTTTATTTATTTCAAAACTGGCTTATCCGAAGTGTTAATATTGATTAGGGTTAAATATTGTGGGCTGTCTTTCTTCTCAGGTTTAACCTGCTGAGATTTGCAGAAAATACAGAGAGTTGGAAGGAATATCTTGTAGAGGCAACTAATGAAACATGTCATGATGCTGTGCAGTGGGTGTCCAGATTCCACGCTCATGGTACTACATGCATCCTTGTGGCTTTACAGGTTAGTAAAGTGCGTACCACATTTTGGAGAAGACATCATGTCTTGTGGGGATAAAACACTTCCATCTGACTGATAATGTTTTAGAAAAATTATTTCGTCAAAGCATACAACATTTTTATATGCAAAACACCAAACAGATCAAGAATCAAGCCACTGTTTCTGTCGCCAGGGCTTATAGATACTAGAATTCATTGCTCAAGAAAAATGTGAAATATCAATAGTTGCATTAATATTTATGTTCAAAGAATTCTGGAGAGAGAAAATAGCCAGTTGCTCAAAATGATGCTTATGTACAACTGTGGCTGTGATATATTTGCTCTGAGCCAAACAGGGATTTTAAAGAAGCAGTGTTTGTTGGAATCACATGGCCATTGAGTACAATTCTTGAACTTCAATAACAGGTGAAGAAACTTTTCTCCTATTAAAATTCTCAAATGTAGAAATGAAATAGTAATAATAACTTAAAAAAGAGACTGAAAGAACTTGCAATTTAATGAGATTTAAAATTTGAATCAAAAAAAGAAATCTTGCCTTAAATGAATGATCCTACTTCCAGACAGCCTTGCAGAATCTCTTTATAAATTTTATGGAATTCATCATGAATCAAGTCCAATAGAACTGTAAGGCATATCTGTATTACAAAAATGTCCGCTGAGTCAATTACTGTAGTAAGTTTTCAAAATATAAAAAGGCCAAGTATTAGTGAGCCTGATTTTCAGACATTAGGCATCTTTAACTCCCACAAAATGTGATGTAAAAATCTTCTGTCAGCAGTTCTCCAAAACTACTTAATTTGCCTATTTCAGTGACTCAGGTTTTGGTGATGCTCTGCTTATGAATATATTGTCTTATGCTACAAATTATCTACTTGTTTATTTTTCAAATTTATATCCTTGATCTCTTTCATACTTAGTGAAAAGGAAAAGACAATACTAACTTGATTAATGATGTGGTAAATATAAAACTATCTTAAATCATTGGAATAGTGTTTTCATTCTTATGTATAACTTTTCATATAAATGTACTAATTATTTAAGCCTATTTTCTGCTTTTCAGAAGGCGCTCAGTTTCCAAGGTATAGAGGCCCTGTATGTACTGACTGATGGAAAACCAGACACCAGTTGCAGTCTGATTTTGAAAGAAGTGGAAAGATTGAGAAAGAAACAAGATATTAAAATCCACACCATTTCTTTTAGCTGTACAGACAGGTATATGATATTTTGCAAGAACAGCAAAAAAATATATTTAAAATTACTAGTTTATTTATTGTAAAAAGGCTGTGTTATCAAGATGGGCCACGTGCTCAGTGCACTGAACACCAGGATTGAGCTAGACATTTGTGCATGTGGGTACTGGGAAGGCTGTTCTGACACAGGTAGTTGCCACATGGCCTACATCTCCCACAGCTTACGTCCTTGAGAGGGTTACCTTCACACACACAGTGGACTGATATGCATCAATAGTCTGCAGCACTGAGGTCATTCCTGTAGTTCTATCATTAGTCTATCATATACACATCCATACAGAAGCATAAAAAGTTAATACGCTGACCTGGACTGGAATCAGGAGCACTAGGAAAATGCTAATGCCAGCCATGGTGGGGTGTCGGGTAAAGATATATTTCTGGATGTTCCTTTTCAGGGATCTTTGCATGGTCCAGAGTTGGGGACCATGGAACAATATCAAAAAGTATGTGCTCCTTTAGATTTTCATTCATGGCTGTACCTATGTGATATAGGGAACAGATGGCCAAACAGGCCACCAGTTCTTCAAGCTTTCTAGAATAGGCGCATGTCCACTCTGCTACTTCAAATTGCAGTAGTTGTCCCAGGTCTTCAAGAACTCAGTCTTTGTGTTCTTGAATTGAATGCAGCATTGCATTAATGGTCTCAAGTTGCGCCAGGGGAGGTTTAGGCTGGACATTAGAAAGAACTTCTTCACTGTTAGAGTCGTTAGGCATTGGAACAGGCTCCCTAGGGAGGTGGTGGAGTCATCGTCCCTGGAGATGTTCAAAAAACGTTTAGATGTGGCACTTCAAGACATGGTTTAGTGGACAGGGTGGCATCAGGTGTACGGTTGGACTTGATGATCTTTGAGGTCTCTTCCAACCATAATGATTCTATGATTCTATGATTCTATGATTGCCTGCCAGCCCTCCTGTCCCAGTGGCAGTCATGAGGTTAACAATGTTGGGATATTGCTCTTGGGTTATCCAGCTGCCATGAGAAATTTTTGACCATCTCATAGCACAAACTGACAAGCAGTGTTGTTTCTGTTAGGTCCTAGGTTGCATCCCGCTGAACTGTGAGATGGATGTTGCCACAGCAATGGAATAGAGCTGTAAAAAGAGATTAAAAAGTAAAAGAAATAAAAAGCTTAGGAAGGTGAACCTACAACAGAAAATATGGTCATAGGAAAGGCAAAAGGTTTCAAAGCAGGAGTGAGGATGGATGAGGAAAGACCAGCTGGATGTCAAGGAAGTCTCAGAGATGACAGTCATGAGAAAATAGGGCACACAATAGTTGGACCATTTTGTAGAGCCTCACGCTGTTTTCAGAGCTCTGGCTGGTTCGGGAGTCATCTGTGGGCATGCTAGGTGTACACTGGAGAATGCTGTGGTAGTACAACCACACTAATACCTGATAAAATGTTGAGAGCATATGTGGACTGGAGTTTCTAGATTAGTCTCCTGCTAAAGGAGTATAGTTTGCACACAACAGAGCTACTGTGAGACCCAAACCAACATGTGGCAGACAAAAATAAATGGGGGATTTGCTTCAAAACTCCATTACTGCTCCAAATTAAATTGCCCAGTTCCTATATTGCTAAGGTAGATAATAGACCTTAAAGCTAAATCCCTCAAAAGACAACAGTTAGTCTGGATATCATTTTTCAAGCCATTAAGAGGAGATGTAGTGGACTTCTTGACACATAGAATTATTGATCCTAAGTGGAAAAAGCCAGCTTTAAGTATTTATGAAAAGTCCTTTAATAATTAATATTTTGAGTTAATTTATTTGCATATCATTTGGTTAACTGGTCAGTAGCCAATAACTAACTGTTAAGAAAATCTGCTAGTTAGGGAGAAAGATGTCACTTCTGACTACGAGTTACTCTGAAACAAAATCTGCTGCTTCCTTTCAAAGAAATCTCCTAGTTAGTTGTGGAGATTTTAGTGTCTAGTTCTAGAATGGAATTAATTCTTGCAACTTACTTGAAATTAATGGAGGTATGACTATTTTTGATTTTGCAATGCTAGTGCTTGGGAGACAGGACTCTAAAATGATGTATAAATGACAGTAAAAGTGTGTGATTTAGCATACTTGCAAAAAGAATACAGTACCAACTGTACCAGTTATCCCAGTGGTTCTTGTTGGACAATGGCAAGTAAGAGAGGCTTAGGCAAGAGAATAAAATACGGGGCATGCACAAAATGTTCTTTCCCTTTATGGAGTCTCTCAGCTTTTGGTTCTCTTCCCCTGCGTAAAATTTTACTGCCCTTTACCTGCCAACCTGGCTTCTGGATTTCTTGGTTTAGTTTCTTGTTTTGGTTCTATTGCTACACTGAACGTTTTGTCCAAAAATAGCCTTTCTTTGGAAGTTATGACAGCTAAGCAGTGTATATTCTTCATTAGGAACTGACAATTAGAAATGGTACAGAAGTTTATAATCATGTCCTCCAAACTATTTGTTTTGATGTAAATTTTTTTGAGGAATTCTTATAAATTCTTTTTCTATTGCAGTTGCTTTCAGAGAAATAATTTTCGTAAGTGACTTATTACTTTGTTGTTAACAGAGGAGCTAATGAATTTCTGAAGAAGCTTGCTTCCCAAACAGGAGGACGCTACCATTGCAGTTTTGGAGAGGTGGATGGACAATTAGCAGCACACAGAATGTTGACAGAGGGGTTTGATGATGAAGATGTATGTTAAATGGATTGGCTTTGTTGGGTTTGGTTTTGTTTCATTTCAACTTAGTTCTTCATCAGTAGTCAAACTGCATTTAAAAAAGAAAAATCATGAGAAAAATTAATACAAGACTCCCAAGATACTTCACATTGAAACTGAAAGGAGAAATCTGGCTTTGCCTCTCTGCTAGCTGCTTTGGTCTGGTGACCAAACCCGTGAAAGAGGTATACAATGCAATACAGTTTTTGAAAGAGGAGCAAAAAAAAACTCTTGTATCTGAACACTATAGTTTTTAAGCTAACTTTAGCTTTTACTGTGCCTTCTTACCCTTACCATCTTGTATTTCATTTATGTAATTGTAAAATCCTTATGCAGTGTTGAGCATGTTAATGCTCCAGCAGGAGGCCTCAGGGATTGCCACAGCAGAAAAATATGTTAGTGAACAGAACCTTATTCAATCCAGAGTTGCTCTGCTCCCCCCTTGTAAGACCAAGACCTTCTCTGCAAGTAGATAGGAGTAGGGAGATTTAGAGCTTAGGCTTAGTTAATTAAGTTGGTAAAAACTGAAAAAAATAAATAGGTACAAGTTAAAGTAGAATATTTTAATTCTGTTTTCAGGATCCAGTTTTCCCTTACTTTGAAGGAGATGATTTAAAGAAACTTGTTCAAGAAGTAGCGAAAGCTAGAAGTTTCTTAAAGCAGGCAAAATCTTTGAGGTGAGTATTTATCAAGAATCTTTCAATAACTGCTTTTTTATTTTGTGAAAGGAAGACAAGAATATCTGACTTCCAGTGTCTGCTACTTAAAAAATAATTGTGGTTTCTTTCCTTGTACTGTCAATTTTAGTGGTGTTTTTGAGGCTTGGAAAATGACATGGAAGCAAGCTGTCTGCTTCAGAGGGATTTAGTTTTAAGGTCTTACACAATTAGCTACCATCATAGCAAAGGATCTGAGCAGATTCTAACAATGTGTTAAACTTCAGTGCTGTTGTTTTCTCTTGGTGGTTGTCCCTCCATTTCTTATGTCAAAGAGAAATTACATTAAGTTGTTCCTCTCCTTGCTGAGTTCTGTCATCTGCCAAATCAATGTATTTCTCTTCGTATCTATTATTAAAAGAGAAAATCGACTCTTGTTAATGTGATGCAATGTCTTTATAGTACCTCTGCCTTTAGAATGACTTCTTACTCAAAAATGCAAATTACTTTTATTTTCCAAAATCTGTATGGGCTCCTTCTCTCCCACCTCATCCTGATTTCTCTAACTGTATTGTCATCCATTCTCTGTCAGCTAGAATTATGTTCTCTGCATGGAATAATGTGAAATCTTTCTTCTGTTCTCAAACAATCGCATCTCAATCCATTTCATTTTGAAGTTACCATCAATCTCCCTTTCTTTTTGCCTCTAAAGACTTGTAAAGTTTCTACTAGCCTTTTTCTGGGAAGCTTCCCTAAGCCTTCCTCTTAGTTTTCTTACATGTCCTGATTTACTGAAGGATCTAACAAAATCATTCTCCTCTCAAAGATCTCAAAGCAGTCTTTTCCTGCTTTCCTGAATAATTTGACTCTTAATCTTTTTCCTTTCCCTGTTAAGTCTTGGACTCACCAGAATTTGT
>NW_009605804.1:0-16849 GCF_000690535.1 Cariama cristata | reverse complement strand
TTTCTCCTTTGTCTTTCACTCTTTCCTTCTTTACTGCAATTTTCAGGTTCCTTCTCTCTCCATAGAATAAGAATGTTCTGCCGGCACTTTTCAGGTTTGTTTCTTTTTCTTTTCTCTTCCTCATCTTCTCTCTCCAGCATTTTCCCTCAACATGAAGTTTCTTTTCCCTTTTTCTTCTAACAGTCACATAACAGATAACCGTACAATGTGACACCAGGCAGAGGTTTCCTGGCCAACTCCAAACGAGCTAAGTAATTTCCTTGAAGGAGCAGAGCCCTGTTGGCACTGCATGCCATCTGTATCACAGTAGACTGAATTGGCTGGGGTGGCACACCATTCCCTGCTGCTTCTGATATTGTTCAGAGCTAGCTTTGGTACCTGCCTAGAACTGGAGTGAAAGACAGTTAAATTGTGTTGGTCCTTATGTTTCTTCATTGTTACACTTCATAACTGCCAATCCTGAACCAGAAAGTACTATTTCAATAGTAATAGCGGGCAAAGTACTTGCAAAGAGCTTTAAAATGCATTATACCTCCTTAGTGAAAATATTTTCTGTCACAGGAGGACATGGCTAAACAAAGATACAAAGGTACTCTATGTCTTTCTGAAAAGCTGCTGTAATTCTTTGGGGTTTGTTTTTCTTTCAAACAGGTTGTTACTTCAAAAATGGAATATAAAGCAAAAAGACAATTCTGGCTTTTAAAAAAGTGCTCAGGTAAATAGTCACCACAAATAGATCATAGTTTATATATAGTTCACATATTTCAGTGAAGGATAATATAGAAGGGTAATATTTCATAAGCCTAATGTAAAATGTGTTAATTCCCAGCAGTGACTTTTTCCAAAGTTGAAAACATTTGTAATGATTTTAGTTCTGTACTGAGCTAGTCCACAGTATAACCCAATATACACAAAGAACAGTTCAGAGAATTGTTTGGGATGAAAGGAGCAAGGTAGATGTGTATTTGTAGTTATTAATGGTTTAGCTCTTTCTGAGAGCAAAAAGCTAAGCACATTAGAGGGTTAGGACTAGATATAATGACTGTAATAACAATTACTACATGAGCTGCATGATTTTATCAGTGAAATGAACAAGGTTGACTGAAAAAAGACCCCACTAATAGTAAAGACAGCCTCAGCAAACACTGGACTATTGTTACAAAGTTGTGGGAGAGGCAGCTGGACAAACTAAACCTCTCACAGAGCCAACCTGCTGCTTGTAAATTGGCAAAGTGAAAATTACAGGAAAAGAGAAATTGCTGGGTGGAAGCACTTTCTCAGGGTTAAACAAGACAGAAGTATTTGTCACAGAGCTGTCTGAGGGGAAAAAGCGGACATGCAGACAACTACAGAGAGTTGCACTAGAGAACTTAGGCCTGCCAAGATATTAATCAAGAAATTGGGTAAGGCAGATATATAGTGAGACTGGGTTTTAAATCCTTGTTTCTATAGCTGTAGTTTGTATTTTGGTTTATAAATATTGCCCAGTCATTCAAAAGAAGAAGAAAAAAAAAAAATCCAGTCAGACCTGCTGGTTAAGAATGCTTCCTTCACGGTGAATGGAACCTGGAGCCTGGTCAAGTATGTATGGAATTCAGCGTATAAGGGCCGATCACTAGAGATGCTTGGAGAAGAAACAGATGTATAACCATCCTGTAGTAGCAAGAAAGTTGTTACAGGCACGTAGAGACAGAGGCTAGTGTTCCACAACCACCTCTGACTTTCCACCTTCCAGGATAAACTGTATTGCTTGTAAAGTGTATAGGAAGACATTCCTGTTAATGTACTTCAGAAAGCATATAGCATTTTAGCAATATTAAACATGTAACTAAGGAAAACTGAAAGTTAGTCAAGTTAATTTATACTGGTTTTCAATTACCATTTTGTCAAGGATGATGATAAGCCTATGCAGTTTATGTATTTTGAATTGTATTTTAAAAACTATTAATGTGCTTGACTTGTAGGATGAAATTTTAGATGAAGAAAAGACGCTGAAGAGGTTTGGAGTGGCACCACTAGCCTACTTCTTTTCAGAGTGTGCTTAAAGCTTCCAGCTTTAAGCAGAAAAGGGGAAGATGTAGTCTTTGTTGTCTCAACTTCTGGCAAGAGAAGTTACAGATGATAAGTGCTGCTGACTTACTCTACTTGCAGATTTTGCAGGACTCAAAGTAAATCAAGCCCTGAACTCTCCGAAGTTTAAACATAAGTAGAGGATATTTTTCAATATAGGCAATAGAAGTTTTAAAAGTGTATGTATTTCTAATATAATTAGTAGTTATACAGGGTCACAACGTTTGTTTCTCTTCTATTCTACTGCATCATACTAATAATTGCTTCAATCAGTTGGTGGTATGTCCAAGGTGTCTTTTTTTGGCAGTTGGTTTGAGACTTCTTTTCTGGTGCTCATTATGCCTAACAGATGGGACAGATGGCTGTGATACTAGAAAGAGAATACTTTATGCCAGTTTTGCATAGGAAGGCCAAGAAATAACTTTAGTGTAGAAAACAAAGCTTGGGATGAATGTTTTTGCCAAGAGAATTTTGCTAATAATTATTTCAAGTCTTTGCTTTTTATCTTGGCAGTAGAGAAAGATTTAGAGTTGATGATGCAGAAATCATCAGACATGCAAACAAGTAATATCTTGTTGCTGATAAAGCCTGTTTATGTTTGTATAACCAGATGTTACCAGTCTTCTAAGCAATTCTATTAAGTTCTTACGTGTTTCCTGCCCTAGAAAGATTAAAATGTTTGCCAATACCATATAAGAAAATCCAGTTTAAACTAACTGTAGTAATGAGACATATATGTTTCCCATTGATTTATGAAATACACTTGATTTTTTTACTGAGAAACTCTGCAATAACAGTTCATTAGTATTTCGTAGGTGTTTACTGTTGTCCTTCAGAGGGTTAGGAATTAATCTTACGTGTTTAATATATGTAATATTTAATAAAAATGGATTCAGACTGCAAAATTCAGATACTTGATCTGAGTTTATTCAGGAGCCATTTGCATCTCCTGGGTGCTAGCTGATGGGAATTACTGGACATACTTTGATATAGGAGATGTTATCTTTTCTGTCCCTCCATCTGTTTTGTCTCCATAAAGAATTAAAAATTATTTCCGTTATAAAAGTCTTTTTTTAGTGTTGTACGCTCTGCAACAGCTGACTTCTGCATGCCATGTTGCTATCAGCCTACTGTGGAATACTGCAGTTAAAATGGTACTTTGTGCTATGCATCACTTTCTGTGATTTTCTTAGTGTATGTGTTGGTATGTGTGTAACTGCTGACAGGCTTTGATATGAACATGTTAATTGTAAATTAATAGGATTAGTTACATTTTTATTTGGGATATATAAATATTAGATGATGATCACTGATAAAATGAGTGGATTTGTACCAATAGAAATGTTAAAACAGTAAATCCAGGTAGAAAGGATGAGGTTTCTGTACAGAATTCTTATTTATTCTTTGGAGGATTTAAGAAATGTCACAATACTGTAGCATGTAGTATCGTTATAAAGATCCTTTAGAAGAACCTTAAAAGGAAATACACTTGTGCAGGTATGTTAAATGGTATCAGACACTTTTTGTGAAACAAGATAGCAATGCACATGTCAGATTTTGCAAATGTGGATAAACATCAGAATATTTCAGTGTGTTGCGTTAGCCTGCAATCTGTCAAACCTCTCATTTAAAGCCTTTTTTTTCCCCTGTATAATATTTGGTGTTCAGAGATTTTACTCATTCAAAACAATTCCGTTTGCACAGTGTCTCTATAGACTGATTGTCAATGGATCTATGTAATCCTAAGTTCACGGCAACCTGCGCTGATACTCATCTCACCACTCAGCTGTTTGTTTTGGTTTAGACTGGTCATTTGTTTCTGTGGGCAGAGCACAGCAAGTTTCTCTGATTCTCTTCAGCATGCTCCCAGACTTAAAGTACACGTTAGGAATTCAAGAGTCTTGTCTTTGTTGTTGGTGTGAGCTAAGAGTTTCTAAGTCTCCTGTTCAAGAAAAATACACCTGAAAAGTAAGTAACAAATGTTGATATTAAAATTTGTGTAACCACAGAAGCTCTAAAATAGTTGGATGTTATAGTATTTAGCCATTACATCCTGTCCAACTTTACTTCTTTTGCATTTTCAGTCTGTGCAGCCTCTCTCCATGCTTCTGAAGCCTTGTTGTATCCAGGTTGGTCAGTCCTGCTATCTACTCAGAGCAGCTCCTTCCTTTAAAATACACTTTCTGTCTCCTGCTTATTACCTACCTGGAAACTCCTGTCCTACCTGCTCCCATCAATCTGAGGGCTACTTAGTCAGGAAAACATTTTAAGGAGATAGTTCAGATGTGATACCATGATTAATGAAGTGCTCTATTAATGACTTTTCAATGGTGATCTGTCAGATATATGTCATTTGCTTTCCTGGTTTATGATTCCTGGAATGCAATTCACTGTATTCAAGACATAATAAAAGAGGAGTTTTATAATTGACAACAATGTATATTTTTCTGCCAGGTTGTTTGTAAGTCATGTGACTCACTGAATATGTTGATTCACATGCAATGACTGAAAGACAAATGGCTAAACCAGTTGCTGCCTTGAAGTATGTGTTCTACCCCCTATCAGAAGAGTGCTGTTTTCGCAGCAGGAGTGGTAACTTCATATGGAACAGCTCAGGTACTGCCATAATTTACAGTCAACTTCCAGCTCCTGTGCTGCAGTTAACTGGTGCAGAAGTTCATAAAATCTTAGTATGGACTGGCAGTTCAGGAACTCCTTTGTGGATGGTTCAGCCATACCTGGTTCAGGGGACAACAACCTTCAGAAGAAGGGTGGGACAACTTGGCATAGTAACAGATTCCTCCATCTAAATATACATGAATTTGAGTCAACCCCAGGAAGTTCATACTGCTTCCGAGGAAGATAACAGCAATAACTGCGTGTTGTGCTGTGTTCTTCAGAATTCCGTTCAGTAAGAATTTCTCTGTGCTTTAGAAGCATGTTATCTACTATTAGTACATATCTAGACTTGTAACTACAAAAATTTTCAAGACTTTAGGCACCCAAACATGTTAATGCAACTAAGTCACAAGAATTTTCATTGAATCATTTTAATGCATCTCAAGTGGTTAGATGTATATAGGATACTTTTCATTCCATTGAACTTCAGTCTTCTCTGAAAGAATCTCAAACAGATGCTCATTAGATGTTTGCTTTCTGAATAGTTAAAAAAAAAGAGACAGAGAGGAAGAAGGGAAAATCCAATTCCAGAAACCTGCCAGCATCAAAACCACCCTATTCCTTCCCTGTCTCTGTTACAGTAAAGAGAATCTAGGTTTTAGGTAACTATTGAATGCACTAGTCAAACTACTGTATGAGGAGACTGATAATCTGACTCATATCACGTGAGAGTTCATCAGTTAGAATCTTAAATTCTATCCAGAATTTGATAGGTAGATTAGGCCAACCTTGTAAACCAGAAATTTACGTACTTTCAGTGATATGGTCTGCCTCTGTCATCGTGGCCACATTTAGTGTGGTACTGAGGCTCGCTCTTAATACAGAAATAACTAGCAAATAACAAACTTAACCTCTTTTAGAGGGTTTTTCCTTTTTCCTCTCCTACTTGGAAAGTTCTGCAGCTTACGTTACAATTTCTGGGTTAATAACAACAATAGAAGTGAATGGAACTTTGTGAATGGAACTTTGTAAATGAAACTTGGTAGAAGTTATGGCAAGATTTTAACTGGTGTCTGACTGCCATAGTGCAAAACACATCCTTCTCTTCCATCTATCCTAAGCCACCTCCCATGCCTTCCTAACTCCTCCAATGTTTTCTGGGTGTGAAAACAAACCATGTATTAGTAACGATGATCTGTACTTCTCTCTTCCAGTGCAATAACCATTAGAAAACCTTTGAATTAAAAGGAAACCTATTAGGATTGATCTCCAATAATCCTTTTAGAACCTGCACATATATAGCTCCTGTGTTTTTTTTGTTTTCCTTGTGATTCCTCTGTAAGAAGCCAAGCTGTCATCTCTGCTCGTTATATAGAAACATGCCTTTACTCAGTACAAGTTAACGTAGTACTTTTATTTATGATGGATTTGTATTCCTTTGCTTCAAATATTGCATAAACTCTCCCCTTTTCTAACAAGACCTAAGAGCTGATAAAGGGCATGTTCATTGTTGGTATTAGAAGTTGCTTTGTTTCTTCCTGTAATTCCACCCTGACTTGGCAATGCAGTCTCACAGTTATCATTTCATTTGACCTGTAAATCAATTTGTGTAACATTCAAAGCAACCATGAATGCAAAGTAGATGAGAAAACGTAACTTGAAAAGCATTTTATATGACACATTCCAAGGCTGTGTTTTGAAGTATTTGTGTGCTTTATTCCTTTTGTGAGGAAACAGTGAAACATGCAGAATCGTAACACAAATAAATAGACAAAGACATAGGAAAAAGGAAGGGATAGAGTGAGAATGTTTATGTATGTTAATGAAGAACTGAGGGATTTAAGAAAAACCTGATCTCTTAGCTTCGCAGCTAGCTGGCTGAAGAATATAGTAGAAAACCTTGATTTTTCAGACTTCTTTATAGGATAAAAAACATGTTTAAAGTACTAAATATTATTGGTTTTAGAAACACCATATCTGATAGTATTACAAAGAAAAGGCCATTAACAGATGACAGGATGTGAGAAAAACAAAAAAAGCATAGTATCATCTCTACTGAATGTATATTTGTAGCTTTCTTCTGTTGCTATATTATACAGAAATGTATAATTACATTGCTATACAAAAAAAAAATCATTATAAAAGACAAACTATTGAAATGCATAGGGATGAATGCTTAATATCTTTGCATAACAAAAAATCAAAGGGAGCTTACTGCCCAAAGGATCTTAACTTAGTCCTAGCATAGAGTTGTTCTTTTGCTGTATTAGGCATCAAAAATATGCCTTTTGTCTAGTAACAGGAATAAGAATCCGCATCTTATTTTCCCTTCTGGCATGGACTTACAGCGTGACACGGGTAAGTTGCTTTGCCTCTGTATCTTACTTTCCTAAGTTAGCAAGGAATGTGAAAAATGTTGTATTATAATAAAGTATTTAATGTTGCATTTGAAAGATGCATATTTTGCATATTAAATTACATCTGTTATTGCATTAATATTGTGTTGGGAAACTTTTTTTTAAGGACTTCATTCCTTAGAAATATTTGATATGTACCAATGTTTAGCATTTGATTATATGAAAAATAAATATTCTTAAATTTCCTTTCCCAAATTCAGATCCCATGATTTCTCTTTTTGAAGCAAGAATTCCAAGCACAGCAAGGTATGATGTTTAGAGGAGGGTTCCATTCTTTTCCTCTTTTCCATTAACGTTGCAAGACCTTCTGATTTAAATGCTTTTTAATATTTCCTGTCATCTCTCACTTAAAATGTGAATAGCTCACCGTTGTTGCTTCACTTCGCTCAGCGCTCTGTTGTTTTAGGCTCAGTCCTTGTTGTGAGGATGACTGGTTTTGTAGTCATGAAGAGCTAAGTACCTTTAGTCAAAAGTACGTACACCCTACAACAGATCTGTCCAGACTTTTTTGGGGTTGCAGAGAGGATCAGCGATTTGGTATGCTGTCCAAACGAGGCTCACCACTCTGAGTTCATATGATTGTGTCAGTACATATGACTGGCATCATGAACAAGGGCACAAGGAGGTGCTCAAACACATAATGAGCGTGGACAACTCTACTAATTTAGGGCTTACATATAGAATTTTTGATAAGTCAAATGAAGAGAGTGTATTTTGATGAGGCAATTATTTCAGTAAAATCCTATCCCTGAGATAGCTTTAAGAGAGAGCTTAGTCTCTTAAGCTCTTCTGCTATTCTTCTGCCCTTGGGCACTGCCGAACATCCCGTCCTGTTTATGACTCAGACCAAACATCCAGCTGTCATTTTAATTCAGACCTCTGTCTAGCTCTTCATGCTTTGGTTACGTCCCTGTTAAAGACTCCTTTCTGCATAGTATCTTCCACACAATTAAAAACCCTCATTGAAGTTCCTCTTACCTCACAGCTGGAGCATTGCTCCTGTTCTGTGGCATGAAAATGCAGACCTCTGAAGTTAGTGGGAGCTGCTGAATGAAAGGGACAAAGCCTCAGTCTCCACAGATCTGTCTTCTAGGCCATGATCCAATACCTCTCTGTGGTCCAGAACGCAGCACTGATGCCCACAGAACTAGCATGGAGATAAGAGTGTTCCTTTGTATACTGAAGACATTGTAGAGTCTTGTCTTCCTTATGCTGAGTCCTTCTTACTTGGTTGAGATTTATCAGTGGATCTACCAGCGTGTGATCTGAAATCAGGTTACTAGATTCCTGTATGAAACAGTGCAATTATGTTTCAACATTGCTTTACACTCTGGATGTGAATAACATTTTGATAAGCCAACACAACATTTCAGAAATGTGGACTTTCTCTGTGTAAACAAACAGGCAAACTCTCTGACACCTTCCTGTTATATTTTATGCAGTCATCTCCTTGAAGTACCGGATGTTTTATTTGTTACTATGTGCCTACATGAACTGTGAATGGTTATTGGTGAAAAAGTAGAAAAGGGCAGTATAGAGTTGCCATTCAAGACCAAAAGCTAGCTTAAATCTTAATGCAACAGCTTTTCTCATTGCAACTTTAGCTTCTGTTTCTTTCCAAAAGACTTAGCAGAATGCAGTGAATAAAATACAGCCACTCCTCTCTTCATTAAAGATAGGAGAATAAGGGTAACAGGAGAGGTACAAAATACCAGTTCTGAAAGCTCTTCTGAGGTATCTCCTTCTGGCTAAGGTGGAACCCAAAGCAAAGTTAAAATGCTCTTTGTTGATTTTCACTGAGCAATGAGGGATTGATATGCTATGAATAAGCTGACCAGCTGCTTTGACTTGTGGAGGAGTTCAGCTATCAGTGCTGCGGACAGCTCAAAGGAGAAAATTCTGTATTCTTGGTGGTTTGTCACTCATCTGGCAACCTGAGGAGTGTAGATTAGCTTGACAGGTTCAAAGATTCTAATTCTAATGCAGACTATAGGGACTTAAATACATATATGTTATGCTAAAATATATTTGTCTAGATGTCAGTTTGACTTCTTGTCAGCGCATGAACATTAAATTACATTTAAATTGCAGTGTCACCTATGAACTTGAGATATTTCTAACATGCCAACATTTAAAATTGTAGTCATTTATATTTAGATTTGGGAGTGTTTCTTTAGCATCTTAACTACTGCTTTGAGACCTAATTTTAGACACACCCATTAAAAAATGTTGGCTTTGATTTCTCATTGTTTAATTTGCAAACGCATATGTGTTTTAAAAGTGTTTTAAAATCTTAAGATCAGAGAACTGCTATAATTATTAACCATGTAATTAATTACTCATTTTAAATGCATTATTTAATAGTAACTCAGCTTTTCCTCTTCTATTGTGTACCAGTTAGTTTGCTGGCTGTACTTCATTAATTTTGGAAGCTGGAGAAGAACCCTTGTACCTACAGTTAACCCTCTTTGCAAATACATAATTGGGTTGGCGATGAAGATAGAAAAGTCAGCATGAAAGTGTTAAGTACCACTACCAAACAAGATTTTAGATTTAGATTAATAATTTAGATTAAAAACTGTAGATAGAAGGAGAAACTATTTCCATTAACTCTGCTGCTACATGAGATGTATCCTACCAAAGTATCACTCAACTGTGAGAGAGGTTCACTTTTAAACATTAGTGTTAAGAATTTCTTTCCTATTTTTCCTTAGTAAAGAACCCTTTTCTCTGTACTTTTTAAAAAGTACATTCTGAGATGTTTTAGTAATCAAGTACAATTTATCTACAGAATGATGGCACCAATAGTATATTTGTATTGTCTCGTGTCTTATCAATAATTTTACCAGGTAACAGTATGAGATACCATCCTATTTGGAAGGGTCCGATGTGGAGAAAATACTTCATTTTTTCCTAAAAAGGAACATAAATTATGTACAAATTAAGGCCTGCCCTTTTTTGGCTCCTAGCCCAGCCACCAGCTACAAAGGAGCAGGAACAGCAAAAGGACCTGAGCACACGTGAAGCTACAAAGGAGCAGGAACAGCAAAAGGACCTGAGCACACGTGAACATCTCTGTTTGTCTGAGAGTACCTGATGCCCTTGTGTTAGTAATTGTCCGGCAAAGAGAAGTCTCACCATCTTACTTGGACAGGAAGGACTAGGAGAAAGCTGACATCCAGGATTCTACCAAGGGTATTTACTACTACTTTAGCTATTTTTAAAAACCTGAGATGTTTGACTCTAACTTTTTATGGAAAGTAATTTCTGCATTTCTAATATTTGAAATGACAGGGGAGCTAAGAGCAACTCACGCTGCATGGGCTGCATAAGATGTAACTATGCTTATCATGCAGAATACATTAATAAATCAGAATAGCTCCTACAAATTTAGAGAAATAAGGAAGTTACTGATTCTGGAAATAAGTATTTTCTCACAGGTAATTGTTTACATTCAAAATTTGATCATAATTTTCTAATTCCATGAAGCAGATTTATATATTAATGCTATTAGTGCTTTTCAAGAAAGAGATTTCTAGCAAAATCTTCAAACTTTTTGATACAACCTCCAGTTTACTTAAATTTTAAGGTGATATTAATGACAAGTATTTGAATATATACCATTTTTCAAATATGTCTTTTTATGGCATATGTGACAAGCTTGACCTTAGTTCTCTGTACAGTGTATAAAAAGGTGCTTTTTCACAGAAGATAAGGTAAAATAATTTTATATGGCTTAAAACTACTGTGTAGCATGATCTAGAAATGCAAATTTAAATTTCCTTGATTGAACAGGAGAGCATACTTAGTTTGGAAAAATGGATTATTTTTCATTTTTGAAATGTCAGGGTATTTTCAACATAAGGAGCTTGTGTTTTCCACTGTGTTATGCCACTCAGTTCACTGAATTTAGTGAGCTGACACTGGTGTTAAAACCGTGTAACAGCATGGAGAATCTGGTGCTTGATTCCCTGTGTCTGAAATCTAAAAAACAAAGTATAACATTAAAAAAAAATCACAAACAAAATTATTAAAAATTAACTAAGCAATGGCAAAAATAGTCTGTAACCTTGTGTACTGTGGGCTGCATTTTCTGTTGCCTTTCTAGTATTTTTTGGTCACCCTAGAAGTGATGCAGCTGCCAGTTACAAATGATGCCCAGTTTCTGCATAATCTCTGCTGAAGCTCAGTGTAAATGACTGACAGCAAACTATGCTTAACTACTTATGCCCAGCTGGTGGAAGATGATGTACTGTCATGCATGGGGATGTTGCTATGAGGACCCACTCCAACTATGAGAAAACCATAATACTCTGCAGGAGCTGGGTCTATATTCCTGTGTTAGACTGGCAGGCACCCAGTTTGGCTCCCACTTTACAGTGACTTAATTTGACTGATTTCAGATGTATTTATTCTGGATTTCTATTTGGGGACATAAGAGCCCAAATCCTAATGGGCAAAGGCCACACAAGGAATTGGGACAATAGGGGCTGTTTATGTGGGAAAATTAACTGGACTAATTCCTTGGAGAATATTGTGATCTGGAATACCACTCATTTTAATTGCAGAAGATGAGTAAATTTCTAAAGGGAAGTGATTATTGTAGAATAAACTCATTTTTAATACAGAACAAAGCATACAGATGGGTAACGCCTGTGGAACTGCTTATCACAGAATGATATTCTAATCAGTTTTCCCAACTAGATGAACCTACAGGGCAGATGGCTTATCCATTCTGTTCCTTGTCAATTTAGCTGTATATGAATGCTGTGATGAGAATATAGACAAAAGTTAGTAAGAACTGGACAGAAAAATAAATTTATTTAGTGTGTATCCAGAAAAGTTTAAAATTGTAACGAATTTTTATCATTACTGAAGAAGCGTGACCCAAATGTGAAATAAAGTGGATCTGAAAAGCAGAATCAGTCCTTTCTTATATTCCTTATCTAATTTTTTATTTTCCTGACTCGTAGACTAACATCTATTTGTCATTAATCTATCAGAAGTCAGTGAGTTTTCAAGGATAAAATGTTTGATAAACCAAGCATTCAAAAATGTAATTATACCTGTTAAGGCTAGGTAATTATAATGTCTCTAAAATCCTGCAATATCTCTTCATTTCTATATAACATGAAACTTGTGGGTACAAGGAAAAGATTAAATTTTGGAATATAAAAGTATTCAGACCGATTACTCATTGTACATAGAAAACCCATCACCAAAATTATGAACTTATACATTTTAAACTTGTTAAGATAATAAAAATATATAAATAAAAATAGTATAGTCATGAAAGGAGCATTGCAACATGGAATCTACTGAAATTACCCAGCTCTCAGAGCATTATGCAGGAATTTTCAGGAGATCTTCTATCTCGCAGTTGTGATGCAAGAAAGATCTACAGAAGACCTCCACAGCAGCCAAACATGTGAGAGCAAACTAAACGAGTGTGCTGGACTACTGGTTAACAGAAGCACAAAGACAATGGTGACAGGAGGTGGAGGCTACCTGGGATACAATCTGGGATGTGCTCTTGTCAGGTCAGGAATTGCTGTTGTTCTCTTTGATGTACAGAAACCTAAATGGGAAATTCCAAACGGAGCAGATTTTTTCAAGGTATGTTGAAATTACATATTTAACAGCAGTGAGATAAAGTTGTACTACTTTTATGCACGTTAGCAAGGCTTCATCTTAAGGATTTTTGATAAAAGCATTTTCTGATAAGACTTTAAGGACAATAAGAAGACCTTTTACTCAACAAGTAAAAGGTCTTCACATGCGTAAGTAACTGATTAACAGGTAGCAAACAGTCGAAGTGATCAGTTCTGATGAGTCCTGTGTTGGGAGTGCCGTTCAACACATTCATAGCTTACCTAGGTGAAGGAGTGAACAATGAAGTGACAAAGTTTACTGCTCAGGGAAATTATTTCGAGTAAAAAAGTGAGAGCAAGACAGGGCAATAAAATTGATCACAAATGTGGAATGACTGCAGTGCAGAGAATGATTGAGGAAACTAGGACTTTCCAGTCTGGGAAAGAGATGACATGGGAGTGGGAGAGCTCTACAAACTCTGAGTGGCATGGAAACAGGTAGGGATTGACTGTTCACTGTCCTTTCCAGTACAAGAAGGAAGGGCCATCAAGTGAAATGAGGAGGAGTCAGTTCAACACAAACAAAAAGAAGTTGTTTTTTCATGCAGTGAGTAAAAGGCATGTACAAAGCCTTGCCAAAAATTTACTTCCATTGGAGATTACTAAATAGGTAAGCTAAATTAGGCTCAAGAAATCATCTGAATGAAAATACTTCGAGACTGGAAGAGTATTCTGGAGGGAAGTATCACATATGCTTGCCCTGTTCCCGTTCTTCCCAGGGTACACATTTATGAGTACTGATTCCTTTTGATTCTTAACAATTCAAGAAATTTATTATGTCTGCAGAAGGGACAAAAAGAGACATCAAATATTTAACGGCTCACAGCCATCTGTGGAGGACAGCATCCCCACTATGCCTTGATGTGGGGAGCACCAGCCCCTCACAGCTGCTTCACCCACTCAGCTTTGGGGATCTAGGTGTACAGTGGGCCACTAGCAGTTTGTGCATGCTCCTGTCATTTTGCTCAGGTTCTTGCTAGACATAGGGTATGGTTCAGCTGATCTTGTCTCAGCATTTA
Organism: Cariama cristata; assembly: GCF_000690535.1. Classification (NCBI taxonomy): domain Eukaryota; kingdom Metazoa; phylum Chordata; class Aves; order Cariamiformes; family Cariamidae; genus Cariama; species Cariama cristata. The sequence continues at coordinate 3,073 of NW_009605804.1, read as the reverse complement.
ATGTAAGAACTCATCAACACCACCGCTAGAACTAGGAAGTTGATGGCAAAGCTGAAAGTGATCACAGCATCCTTGTCCCATGGGTTATCAAGGTGATGCCCGATTTTCTCCTGGCTACACCACCATGTGGGACATGGGAGGTATAGGAGACAAAGGGGGATGCATGATACTGCTCTGCACGGCTGTGTAGTGGGCAGAATACTGGGCTAGGCAGACCTTTAGTGTGACCCAGCATGGTTGTTCTTATGTTCAATTTCATAAACAGCTTTTACAGAATGTGGAAAAGAGATAAAGTATTATTGAGGAACCATTCAAAAACCATAAGCTTGTTTTGTTAATGATGTAAAACCACATAACTTGATTTAGGTTGGTGGATTGATGGCAATTTACATCTTTTAAGGAGACTCAAGAGATCTGACGAAAGATCTGAGAACAGGGTTTTTTAGAATTCGATTTAAAAAAAATAAATATTACAAAGTATAGGTGAATTACCTAGAAAAGGGAACTATGGAGTCCTAGTAAATGAAGTAATAAGTCGCTTCAGAGATCTGAGCCTTGATCAGTGTTTTGGAGATTGCTAGAATTGTTTATACTGGTTAGCTATTTTAGCATTTGATTGAAGGTAGAAAGTATAAGTCAACCATATTTATTAAATACTTTGGCAAACTCAGAAGAAAAAAGTTAAGAGTTAAAGACTGATTAGATTACCTCTTAATATTACCTCCAACCATTTCTTTTGTGATTATTCTATCAATATCTAATATTTTGAAATATCATAATTCTGAAAAGAAAGGTATTGTATTTTTATTGACATCTGTATGTATGTGGAGTATTATTCATATATTATTACCTAGTATACAAAGATGCAATACAATATTCTAGGCACAGCATAGCAGGGGAGGTTCAGGCTGGACATTAGAAAACTTCTTCACTGTTAGAGTCGTTAAGCATTGGAATGGGCTCCCCAGGGAGGTGGTGCAGTCACCATCCCTGGAGGTGTTCAAAAAACGTTTAGATGTGGCGCTTCAAGACATGGTTTAGTGGGTTTAGCGGGCATGGTGGCATCGGGTATACGGTTGGACTTGATGATCTTTGTCCAACCATAATGATTCTATGATTTGATAGTAGATATAGCGTGTGTGTACAGTGTTCGGTACTATATAGCATTTCATATAAAGTGATAATACACTATGTATACTAATGCAATATTAAATGCATATAGTGTGTACTCTTTTGTTTGAATTCTGTACAAAACTGTAATTAAATTTATCATGCAGTGCACCTAAAATAAAGCTTAGATGGGCAAAGAGACATTTGTCCAGATGGCACAAGTCAGATCTTACGGTGCTAACAGAAAAGGGGTTCTGTTATTCGGTGATTCCATGGCAAACAGCTGATCCCTTCCTGCTATGATTTATTGTCCCTGGGGCTTGATTCTCCAGCCCTCAAGCATGTGCTGCTCCCATTCCAGTTAAACAAGTTTTGTCAGGCTTGTGTGAAAACATGCATTATAATTGAAGCCAACAAGAGCCATATTTGTTTTGCAACAAAATACTGACAGAATTCTTAGTCATGGATTTTTCTCCACGTTTATAATGTTTTATTTAATGCTAGTTAAGTATTGTGAAAAATAGATCAGAATTACTTTAGATTTTCATTCATAGCCGTAGTTAATACTAATTCTATAGAGAATGTAATGAGCTCTACCAGTCAAAAATCCATTCTTTTCTAATTTTACAGGGTGATGTGAGGGATTATGATGCAGTGGTCAAAGCATGTGAAGGGGTTGACTGTGTTTTTCATGTGGCTGCATGTGGAATGTCAGGATTAGAACAGGCAAGTACAATTTTCCCAACATTGTCTGTCTTTATTCTTGTGAAAGCAAAAATTTGTCTGCATGTAGCAAAGCATGTAATTATATTTTTGTCAGACAGAAGTGAGTTATAAAGGTTAAGTCATCCACACAGGCAACAAGGGAGGTATTCCTTAAATAATAAATGTCAAAGCATTAAATTAATGTACTACACAAAATACTCTAGAAAAATGAGATCATAAATTTAAGATCTTGGATAAGAAGGCATATCCTTCTTCTCTAGTCTGAAGAAGTGTGACAATATTGCTCTAGAAGTAATGTTGATGCATTTTCTTGTGAATCCGTAGTCATGAGGAAAAAGACTAGCAACTCAATATAGTTGTGCTGAATAACAGTGTTACTCACAGAGGGTGTTATCAAAAAAAGTAATGAAACTACTAATTTATTTCTGGGAACAGGACAGATTGCCACTGGAACAAGAATTTGTGAAAGCTTTCAGGCAGCATAACGCCTGCCTGTAATTCCGGTTTCTATATCATGGATTATCTGGGGTGTGACAAAAAATTGAAGCATTATCATTTCCTTTCAGATGCATTTTATCTTTCATTTTTCAACTTTATTTATTCATACACCGAACAAGACAATAAAAATGAGAACTGCTAGGAATCACTGTATGTCAGAAGGACAGACAACTGTAACATACACCATAAAAAGGCCACAGCTGTTCTAGATCTGGCGATTGTAATAATTGTATTGTGAATGTGACTCATTCTATTAATTAGATATTGTGCAAACTCTATTCCTAGCTTGAAAAGAAAGACCAGATTGAATCCATAAATGTTGGAGGCACAAAAATAATAATTGAAGGTAGGTACCTAGGTTTTCTTTCTTTATGTCTGATCCAAACCATGAATTACAAAAACTTCTGATCAGATGTTTCCTGTGTTGGTTTGACAGTAAAAAGAGGCTCTTCTCTCCCTCCTTTCAGAGTTACGATGTAAAGCTAGTACACTGGATTTGCATGGCAAGGTTTTGGTAGCCAGGGGGGCTACAGGGGTCGCTTCTGTGAAAAGCTGCTCTAGCTTCCCCCTTGTCCGACGGAGCCAGCGCCAGCCGGCTCCAAGACAGACTCGCTGCTGGCCAAGGCCGAGCCCATCAGTGACGGTGGTAGCACCTCTGGGATAACAGAGTTAAGTGGGGAAAAGTTACTGTGCAAGAGCAAACTGCAGCTGAAGACAGGACTGAGAATATGTGGGAACA
>NW_009605803.1:7363-7579 GCF_000690535.1 Cariama cristata | reverse complement strand
TGCAGCGTGCCCGGGCACGGCTGAGCCCCACCGGGCTGCCGGGAGACAGACGGCCACCGAGACCTGCAGTGGTGTGAGCACCGGGTTATACCGGCGTAAAACCACATCCCGCGCCCACGGCCCTCGGGAGTTTTGTAAAATTTCCCAGGAGTACGGAGACACACAGCCCTGTCCTGGGGGATGGCGGGCGAACTGGAGGGAAAACACATCCCATTG
>NW_009605803.1:4943-6926 GCF_000690535.1 Cariama cristata | reverse complement strand
ATCCCAGCACGCTCCCGGGGGTGTTTGCACCACAGCTAATCCTGGTGTTCATCCTCAGGGATTTGCACCACGCTAATCCCGGCGTTCAGCCTCGCAGATTTGCGCCACAGCTAATCCCGGCGTCTGCCCTCCAGCAGCTCACCCCAGCGCTCCGGGGAGTTGGTAGCACAGTTAATCCCAACGCTCCTCCTCAGGCGTTTGCACCACGGCCGATCCCAAGGGAACAGGTCCATCCCGAGCAGCCCCGTGCCAATGCCGGTGTTGGAGATGGGGTCTGGGATCCCATCATTTTGAGCCATTTCCCTGCACACCCCCAGCCAGCCTCTCATGTGCCCCCTGCACCCTGCAACCACTGCAAGGCCACCCCAGCTCAGCTCACCCCCTCAAAGCTCACTGGGGAGGACCCCAGGGTGGCAAATTCCTGCTTCTCTGCCTGCATGCAGAGGTTGTTCACTCTGAAACCTACTGACAGCAGCAGTGAGCACCATCATGGGATTCTCTGTTCTGGGCTTGAGGAACTGGAGGTAGAAGGCTTCCTGCCTCTGTTAAGCAGAGAAACACAAGAGGTCATCCCCACCGCGGGCCGCTGTGCAAGCTCGAGTCCCCCCCCAGATCCCAGCCATTACCTCCCCCAACAGCTTCCTCTGCCCACCCCAAACCCCAGCCAGCATCCTCAACCCACCAACACCAGAGGGACAAAAGAATTTCCAAGATACCTCGTCCCCGAGCATCCCCAAAGCCCATGGCAGGGGACCGAGCCATCCCCGAGGGGACCAGGCTCAGCGGTGACAAGAGGCGGCACCGTTGTGCCGGCCTGAAGCGCTGGCTCGGGGGTGGCCGGGCCACAAAGCACCTTCTGTTCCCATCCCGAGCGGCTGCCGAGCACCGGCAAACAGCAATGTGAGAAAACACAGCCCGGACCCCCCCTGAGCCCCTATTTCTGATTAAATTAAACGTGGGGTGCTGCGAAATGCAACCCCAAGAGCCGTCGGGTAAATCCATACCCCTGGGGAGGGACTTGGGGGGGGGGCTGGCTAGAAACCCCCACCCTGTCCTCGGGGCTGACTCCCCCTCTTTGTGCTTTGATAAACACCCAGCAAACGAGGCAGCGGCCACCAGCTCCGCACGAATGAGTCAACGTTCCCTCCCCAAAACCCTGCAAGCCACCCCAAAACCAGCGAGCCCAGCGGCTCACGGTCACAGCAGGGTTTAGGAAAACGGGAGCTATAAACAGGATCCGTAAACAGGCGGCGTTCACCAGCCCCTTTAGGGTTTGGGTTTTTTTTATTTTAAGCCAAACTCGCTTCCAGCGTGGGCTGCTTTAATAATTTCCTGGAATAAATAACGAGCGCAGAAAGTAAACAAGGTGTCTGCGTGCAAGCGGGAGCCGGCTGCAGCCAGGGACTGAGTCACCCCAAAACTTGGCCCCAGAGGGCTGGGGGATGTGGGGTCCCCAGCACGGACCCCGCAAGGTCCCCGCGCTTCCCAGCACCTCCCAGGATGTCGCATCGCCCCAAGGTTTTGCATCACTCAGGGGTTTTGCATCACCCAGGTCAATGCCAGAGCTTCAAGAGCCCAAGTGGGAGCGTTTGATCCCCCTGGGTGGGTACTTTGGTCCCAAAGCAGGACCTGCCCCTTGCCCGCTGCTGCGCCCTGCCCGGCTGAAAGAAGGAGACCTTGCCCAAAACGCTTTGGTTTTAACATAATCTCAAGCTGATGTTGAACGTGAGGATGCCCATCACGGGCATCGGTTGGAGTTGGGACCGACTGCCCAGGAGTGAGGAGCAGGGTCCGCCCCGGCCGAGCCCCCACCGCCGGGATGAATCCTTCCAGACCCCGCGCTGCCTGCGCAGGCTCTCATAAATATTTACCTTTGAAAGAAGCAGCACTCAGGCTCGAAACAACCACATCCTGGGCCGTAAAAAGAAAAAAAAAAAGAAAAAAAAAAAAAAAAAAGCCAACCACCCAAAAAAACACCACCGG
>NW_009605803.1:1443-4910 GCF_000690535.1 Cariama cristata | reverse complement strand
AGAGGGCCGCAGCACCCTCCTGCACCCATCAGCACCCCACGGCCCCTCGCACCTCCAGCTGCGGGAGGCTCAGGGCGAAGCATCGCAGTCCTTGAGTGCTTTCCCACTCCCTTTTCCTGGGATTCTCTTAATATCTCCATTTCTCCCTCACTTCTCAGCTCTGCAGCATCCCTGCGAGGGAGACGGCCCCGACGGTGAGCAGCCGTGTACCGGCAGGCAGCAAAAGCATCACTGCCAGGAGTAGGGGGGGGTCACAGCAGTGGGGCAAACCCCCCCCTTTCCCAGCAACAGCAGGGTGGATTTTAAAGGATGAGGTTAAAAAGAAAGGAAACCCTCGGAGCTCCTCTCCTGTAAATCCCAACAACCCCAGTGCCCGGGGAAGCGGCAGATTGGGGATCCGTCCCACACCCATCCCCTCGCAACCCAATCAAGCCCCGGCAAGCTCCGTCCCAGCAACACAGTTTCCAAAATAAGAAACTCTGCTCTTCAGCAATTAACGCCGGGGCTGTGGTTACGCTGCTGAAAGTGTATTTTCCGTGCATGACCAAGGATGGAAAAAGTTGTGGTTAATAAATGACAAATACCCTTTTGTCTCATCGCCCTCCCCCCGTGCGCCCTCCCCATGCGATACCAAAAAAAAAAGGAGAGGGGGAAAAAGAAAACAGAGAAAAAGTCACCACCAAAATCTCAAGAAGCCAAAAAGACGCCCAGCCCCGTGCGCCTTCGAAGAACAGCGAGCGGTGCAGCACCGAAAGCGAAGCGGCGAGGGGATGTGCTGCCCACCCCGCTCAGCAGCGAAAGTCTGCAGGCGGGTTTCGGCGCAGCTCCGGGTGCCTTTGGGTGCGGTTTCGCCTCTCCCAAGGGAATCACAGTACACCCAAAGCCCTCCGATTCTTACCCCACAGCAGGTTTCCCAGCTCCTGGCCTGGGGATGCCAGGAGAAGGATGCAATCCCTGGGGATGCTGGAAGAGGGGTGCCAGGAGAGGGACGTGGTCCCTGGGAATCCTGGGAGAGGGATGCAGCCCCTGGAGATGCCAAGAGAAGGATGTGGTCCCTGGGGATGCCAGGAGAGGGATGCAGCCCCAGGGGATGCCAGGAAAAGGATGCCAAGAGAGGGATGTGGTCCCAGGGGATGCCAGGAGAGGGATGCAGCCCCAGGAGATGTCAGAAGGATGCAGTCCCTGGGGATGCTGGAAGAGGGGTGCCAGGAGAGGGACATGGTCCCTGGGGATCCTGGGAGAGGGATGCAGCCCCTGGAGATGCCAGGAGAGGGATGTGGTCCCTGGGGATGCCAGGAGAGGGATGCCAGGAGAGGGGTGCAGCTCTCCGGCCACGTGCTGTTCAGCCACCAAGGGACGATGCAACAGGATCGCTCTTGGCTGAAGGAGGAAGACAGCAACCCCCGCCAGCCTGGGATTGTTTAACATTTTTATTACAACTACGAGAGAAAATAACATGCGGCACTAGCCAACTTGCCCCTGGGCAAACCATGGGGATGAGGGCAGGAGCACACGTGGTCCAGCCTGCTCCGGTTCGCAGGATGGAGGACACCAAATGGGATCCAGATTGACACAAACACACCCTTCCCCGGGCCAGGGCGAGGATAGGACACCGAGATGCTTCCCATCACTGGCTAAACCCCTTCTCACGGGGCACCCATTGCCTGCGGGCAACGGGTGCTCCCCTCATGGTAGCCCTGGGAGGAAAAGACCATTTTGCATCTTTTTTTTTTTTTTTTTTTAGGAATAGAGGAGCAAAGGAGTTCCTGGGGCTGCAGCAGCAACAGGGGCATTTGTGCATCCAACTTGGCGCGTCCAGTTTTTAAGCATAATTATAGGTCCCTAATAAGAGGAAACGTGCTTTTGATTTGAAGGAAAGCGTCGTGCTGCAAAAGAGGGGTTTGCTCAGGTCCCTGCCTGGGATAGGGATGCAAACACAGCTGCTGCGGCGGTCAAGGCTTCCCAAAATGTGGCCTCTCCATAACAGAGGGCAGGAGCTGGCAGCAGCTCCCCCTCTGCCACTGCCTCTCCATATATCCTCAGTTGAGTCACTTAAAGCTACATTTGAGCAGCCCCAACTGCTCTTGGAGGTACAAAGCAGCTTCAGGAGGAGCTGGGATGGGGATGAGGACCACAACACTGGGATGTCCCCCACCCTGTGCCTGGCCGGCTGCCGCGCAGAGCCCCAGGCGCTGAAAATCAGAGCCCAGCGGCGCAGGACCTGCTGGCTCAGGAGGTGGCAGTTCTCAGAAACAGGCTTCAGGTGAAAGGAAGGGGAAAAAGAAAGAAAAAAAAAAAAAGAAAAAAAAAAGAAAAAGGAAGTCAAGGCAGTCTCACGCTAAGCAGAGATAAAAATATTGCTCCTCCTGCAGCCACGGCTGAAGCCGTACAAGTCATGACACAAGCTCCACGGGTTTTCACCGGAAGGAGCCTTCCCGGCTCGTCTCGGCATGCCATCAATTTACGGGATGCACTGGATTTCATTAAAACGCCATAAAGAAACCAGTGCAAATGCAAATCCCATTTCCCTTCCCCTTCCTGTAAAAACATCTGGTCAACAGAAACAGCTCGGGACATTTCCGTTGCAAATCACGGTTTTCATGGAGTTTAGGACTTGGCCGTATAAAAGGCACTTGGGGCTGGGGCTCAGCTGATGAACAGGGCAGTCCCGAAATGCCACAGGGCTGCCCTAAAACACGGAAACTCGTTTTGCCAGCTTTGGCTTTAATTTATGAAGGCGGAGAGGCCTCAGAGCTACCCAGTCCTACAAGTTATATGAGAATAAATCGCGTGGTAGAAGAGAAAGCCCTTAGTGCCTCCACGGTACGCAGGGAGGACTGGTGAGCATCACCCTCATACCAGACATCAGAGAATCCACCTGGGCTGCACACCTAGGATCACACCCAGGGTTTCACTGGTTCTCCTGCGCACACGTACAGATACACCCAGACGTACAAGCATTATAGACACCCCAATATCCCCCTGCTCCAGGTGCTCTGCATGTCAGGATGGCCCCGCTGGTGCTGGGTCTGGCCCCAGCAGCCTCATGCCCCAGAGCATCACCACCTCACCCTGGCACCGGTCGGTGGCACAGCATCCTCACACCCCTCCTCTCCCCTGCACTCCGGCACTCTCCGGCGTGTCCCCAGGGTGGGGGTGAGGGTGCCCCCCACCCTGCACCGGCTGCCCTGAGCCCACCGGTGCCCTGCAGCCAGGCTGTGACCCACTCCCGGGCGAGCTCCGGATCCAATCGTCTCGAAATCCCTCCTTCGCAACATTGCTTTTCCAGCGCTCGAGGGAAGAAGGAGCGATGCCAAAACCAACCCAGGAGCAGCTGCAAGCATGGGAAGCCCCATGTCATCCGGCTGAAGCTCCCAGGAGACTGGCACATCCCTGCGGGATGGGATGCCCACGCCAGGCAGCACCGCAAGGATCACCGGCAGCTCCGGCACGGCTGGCCGGCACTC
>NW_009605803.1:0-1422 GCF_000690535.1 Cariama cristata | reverse complement strand
ACAGCACCCGCCGCCGCCACCCAAGCAGTAAACAGGATTAGGGCTCTTCAAAGCACCCTGCTCCCTTTGATGCCGGGTACGTTACAGGATTAGGCTCAGGGGCCCTGTTGGAGCACGGCGGGGAGAAAGTAGGGAGGAAAATAAGATAAAAGCTCCCAAAAGCTGGAGTGGGGCATGTGTGGGACCACCCCCCCTTTCCCCATGCACCCTGCCTTTCCAAGGGCATTGCAAGGTGCTGAACATTTCGGGGCTTGGCTTGATGCTGTAAAGCCGGGAGGCTGGGCTGAATTTCCACATACATCGTATTATTTAAAGAGTAGAAAGGGAGAAGAGGAGAGCGCTCCTGGGGAGACCTCGAGGGTGACCAAGCCTAACGGTCCAGAGACCAGCCGGGGATGAATGAGCCCAAGGAATGTTTTTACAGTTGCTTATGTAAAACTATTAATCTTCCATGATGATCAACAGCATCTCCAAATCAGGAACAGATCCACGACATGGGCAAAAGGCAGCGGAAAAGCCCTGGGAGCATCCCAGGGCCAGAGGATGGAGGGGAAGAGGCTCCCCGCAGCCTTCCCTGGGGAGTTACTAGTTATTATTTAGTTATTTTAAAGGAAAAAAGACCCCCACCAACAAGCTGTCCTGTTCCCACTGTCTCCTTGCTGGGTTTGGGGAGTGGGGACCCACCAGGACCGTGGGGGTCTTTCCACCACCCCCAGAATTCAACCGGAGTTCCTGGGAAAGGGGCTGGATCCACTCTGCTGTAAAGGAGACAGGGTCTGGCCCTGGCCCAGTTAATTAAAAAGGAAGGACCCGCCCTGAGAATATTTGCACAGGAAGCAATTTACTCCGGAGACTCGCAAAATCCAGCGAGGAACATCCCCCCGCTTCCGCAGACCTGGCTGAGAAGCCCCCCGCTGCTCTGGACCCCGGGGGACCGCAGGGTCCCTGGCCTTGCGGTGATGGGGACTCACCGGTAAATCTCCACGGGATGGAGATTTGTTGTAAACCGCAAGGAATAACGCTGCAGAGCACCGGGTGAACTTTGCTAAATGTTGTGTTTTAAATGCCACTCGCCCGTGGGTCAATGCCAGACAGGGGCTATGGGGAGAGGAAGAACGTGCTCTGTGCTGGGCTTGATTCCCAAGGCGAGGGGGGAATAAAGAATATTATAAAAAATAAAGAATAATAAAAATAAAGAAAAAAGGGGGAAAAAAGGGAAAAAGCAGTGTTTGCAAGCAGCAGGTCCTGAGGGCAGGTGGGATGCAGCAGGGGCCTGATGGGATGCTCGTCCTGCGGGACAAGGGTGCTGCTCTGGGATGGAGCAGCATCTCAGATCATCATGCCAGCAGTGGGATGGCTCTGCTCCCGGCGCTGTGCCCAAAAGCCTTTGGGGGAAAAGGTTGGGCAGAAAGGATGGTTCGG
>NW_009605802.1:9744-10230 GCF_000690535.1 Cariama cristata | reverse complement strand
CTCCCCGGCCCCCGATCCCGTTCCCCGTGGGCAGGCAGGGCTCTGCCCGCTCTCCCTTTATCCACAGCCTCCAGCTCGGCCCCCCCAGCCAGCGGCTCTATCTCCCCTGGTGGCTTTGCTTCCTTCCAGGGCGTGCCGCCACCTCCGAGCTCACCCGGGCTGAACAAACCCGCTGTGGTTGCCCAACGTCTCCACCCGACGTAGAAAATGCGAGAGGATTTCCTCATGGCGACGAGGGCGAGGGGTTGCCAGCTGCCTGCGAGCCCCCGGGACCGGCCGGGCTCTCATCACCCATCGGGTGTCCGTACCCCATCTTGGTACCCCAGCAGCCGGGCTGGAGATGGGCATTAAAGCTCCTGGGGGTGTTGGTGCCAACCGTGTGGCTCAGTGATGAGGGAAGGGGCAACTTAAAATATCCCCTGAAATGCTGCGGTCCCCGGGAGTGAAACCTTACGTCTTGTAGGTTTGCCCACCGGTCCTGGTCCG
>NW_009605802.1:9342-9665 GCF_000690535.1 Cariama cristata | reverse complement strand
CTCTAGGGTAGGGGAAGGAAAAAAAAAAAAAAACCCAACCCTAAAATCAGCCTGGTGTCATGGTGCTGGGGCGTGAAATGGCCGTGCGTGGGCTGGGGGGTGGTTTGTGAGCTGTGGGCACGGGGCTCTGCAAGGATGTGAAGTTCCTTAGGGACAGGAGGGTTCTTGCAGGGGTACCGTAAAGTGTATTTTGTCCTTTAAAAAAAGAAAGCCTAAATACTCAAAACACAAAAAATAAGCAGAGGTTGAGAGGGGGGAGGCAGCAGACAGAGCCTGGCTGCTCCTCACCGTGGAGGTTGGTGGTCTCCAGGTCTCCCCACTTG
>NW_009605802.1:8906-9330 GCF_000690535.1 Cariama cristata | reverse complement strand
GAGGGATTGAGGGACACACAGGTCTCCTTTTTTTTTTTTTTATTTTTTTTTTTTTTACTACTCTCTTTTCATTTCACGAGCTGTTTGTGCTGGGCTCCTTCTCTCAGATCTGAATCTTGCGACTGGAAAATGGTAAAAAGCTTTTAGAAAGGGAGCAGAAGAGGGGGAAGGTGCTGGGCAGGCGCTTGGGGTCCCCTGCTGGGGTGCGAGTCCGCAGGGGCTCGATGCTCAGAGCGATTGGACCACTTGACTTTTCTGACCAGGGCTCTTAATAACCGGGAGCACCTTTTAACGAGGCTCCGGCCTTGAGAGAGGTCTTTAACGTGCTCGTGAATCATTTATGGGCAGCCGGTAGCGTGCAGCGGCGGCACGCTCTGCTTAATGGACTCTTGGGTGCGAGCGGCGGGGGGGGGTGCGGGGGGGG
>NW_009605802.1:7836-8821 GCF_000690535.1 Cariama cristata | reverse complement strand
TGTGCTCAGGGTGATGGGTGCTGGGGTGCTCACGGGGGGTCCCACTCCCAGCCCCACACCCTCAGGGTGGCTCAGAGCTGCTTTTTCTTCCCCGTTTAATTGCACCGGCCTGGTGCGTTTTTATTCCAGCGCTGGTAATGTTGCCTCCTCCCACACCAGCAGGCTTGGGGAGAGCCATCCTGATCCTTCTCTGAGCATCTGTCCACATCCCCCTCTGCCCAGGGCTGCTCTGCAAGGCTGTCTCTGGTCTCTCGTGTGACGGTTGTGCTTGGTTGTCCCCAGCTCTGCTCCGCAGGTTGCTGCTTGGCCTTGCTGATGGTCCCTTGGCCTTGCTCGGAGCATCTTGGCGTGTCCTGCGGTGATGTCTTGTACGAGCCGCATCACTTTTTCCATCGCTTGCTTCCTTGGGCGTGCTTCCTTGGGTCAGCGTCTGTCGTGATTCACCCCGGGGCTGGGACCCAGCCCTGGTTGCCTTCCCTGTGCCTTGCCTGGTTGAAGACTAAAACCTCATCCCAGTTGCTCACCAGTGACCCCAGCACCCCTGCTGTGTTGGGAGGGGACGGGGACTTCCCCCCCCCCTGCTGCTGGAGCACGGGCCGTGTCCCTCGCTGCTGGATGTCAGGCTTTGGTGAGCTTCAGTGGGCAAGAGAGCTTTCAGAGGGAAGATGGTGATGGTGGGGGATCTCTTCTTCTTCCCAACCAGACCAGGTTACCCCACTTCACCCCCCTGCCCATTTATCGCTCCCCCACGGGTGATGGCAGCCTCCCCGGTGCATTTTTCTCTCTCCCTGGCAATCTTTTCCAGCCTGAAGTGACACTGAGCTGCCCCCAAGTCCCTTCTTCCAGCTCAAAGCCAAGCTCAGGACGTTCTCGTGGGTGCTGAGTCCCATGTCCGTCACCCCCCCACGCTGCTGTCGCCCACCTTGTCCCCACGGCAGGGCGTTCGCAGAGCCATCCCCCCACGCCAGCTCAGCGCATCACCTCT
>NW_009605802.1:7422-7677 GCF_000690535.1 Cariama cristata | reverse complement strand
GCCCTCCGTCCTGGGGGGGCGAAGGGGACCCGGGGACCTCTGGATGGAGGTGCCAGCTGGTCCGTTCTCATGCCAAGCATGCTGGGCGAGAGCAGTGCCAGCACCGCCTTCCTGGCACCATTCCTGAGGGATTTCTCTGGCTGGCATGGAGTAAAACTGCTTGGGGGTCATGATCTGTGCTTGGGGGGGTGAATGCTGCCCCCAACCTGCATGGCCAAGGGGGCTTCAGCCCTCGGGGGTGGCTCCCCTCCTTCC
>NW_009605802.1:7125-7327 GCF_000690535.1 Cariama cristata | reverse complement strand
GCTCCCCCGGGGGCTGCGTCACCTCGCCCGCGGTCTGGGGTGGGGGGCCGGGGCCGTCCCTCCACCCATGCTGCACGGGGAGCTGGTGGGGAGTGGGACCGGGCTCTCGGATGCGCTGCCAACCTGCTTTGCCAAAGCACGGCGGTCCTTGCAAGGGCTGCCTGGGGGCAATTGGGGGTGGGAATTTTGGGGTAGGGGTCCT
>NW_009605802.1:5750-6920 GCF_000690535.1 Cariama cristata | reverse complement strand
GGAAAACAAACCACGTCTCCAGCTCACCAGCACGATGGAAAGTTTTGCTTACCGGGGCTGGACCGCCTGGCTGGCCTTCTCCCAGCTTAGCAGCTATGAAATATCTCGGCAAAGCACTTGCGTTTCGTGCCCGCTCTTCACGGGTGTTTTGCTTCCCAAAAGCTTTGCCTGGCAGCAGCGGGTGAAACCTCCCTGCCTGTCCTGCGTGGTTCCCCTGCCACGGAGCGAGGTGCACGGCTGCGAACGGCGGCTTTTTCTCCCGCCCGCCCGTGGCAGCTCGTCCCCGGTGTCCGGCCACCAGCAGCCCCGGCCCCAGGGAGCACTGAGCCTGGCTTTCCCTCTGCCCAGGATGCTCCTGCATCTTCTTTCCCATGCGTGGCTTTTCATTGAAGCTTCTCTCCCCACCAGGTGAGGCAGGAGGAGTTTGGCCGTGCCCCGGGGGCTCCCGTGCCTGAAGGACGGAGGAGGAAGAGGAAGAGGAAGGCTGCCACGGGTGTTTACCATTGAGACAGACTGCGTGGGATCCCTGCCACTCTTATGAGGTAGGGAGACCATGGTAGGGACCGGCACTGGCTGATCCCCCAGGAGAAATTTGGGAGCTGGTTGCTCCCAGCTTTGGCACTTAACAGCAGCGAGGGGTGAGGCAGCAGCTGAGGTGCCGGTAGCACCCAAGGGTGCTGCTTCGGTGCCTCTGGGGAGGAGGGGAGGGAGGCAGCATGCCGGGATGCTGCCTGCAATCGCAGTCGCTGCCTCCAGCAATATCTTGCCTGGTCCTAGGGGCGTTTGAGTGACAGATTCCTCGCATCTTCCCATCTGGATCCCCACCACAAACTGGTACATCCCCAGGGAGCTGCTCCCATGGGGACCTCGCACTCCTAAAGCCAGGCTTTGTTTGTGGTGGGGTCTGAAGGGAGGGTCGTGCTTGGGACTCAGAGTGCTGGGGAGCTATGACAGTGCCCCCAGGCCTGACTCCTGCTTCAGGAACGGGCTGGCAAGGGGGACCCTGTGTCAGAGGGGGGCTGGTGGGGTCCCGGTCACTCAGCTGATTGCTCAGGCACCGTTCCCTAAGGAGAGTGGAGCCGTGTGAGGCTGCTTGTTGGGATCCTGGGCAGAGAGAAGAGCCAGGCCTGTGGATCGAGCTGGGGTTTTGCAGCCAGGGGCACCATTGGA
>NW_009605802.1:5271-5719 GCF_000690535.1 Cariama cristata | reverse complement strand
GGTTCGGTGGTGGTGGGTGGCAGCAGAGGAGCCCCACTGGGACGCCTGGTCCCCCCCAGGGGACTCTGCCATCCCTCTCGGGTGGAGAGGGCCAGCTCCCATCTCTCTTGGGAGCAGATCCCATGGAGATGCCGGTCCTCGTGGCCAGGCCGTGGCAGGGCTCAGTACACGCCGCACAGGGGGACCGTGGCAGGTGGCTGATGACAGGAGGCCAGCAGCATGGCCCTGGGGGGCTGAGACTGGGGAGATCCCACTGGTGCCTGCTGGGACCCAGCCTCTCCCCATGCACAAGCCCCTGGGAGAATATTTCTTCTCATCTCGCTGACTCCCCGCACCCTCCCAGCCTGCTGATCGCTGCCGGCCCGAGATGTCCGCCGGCGACAAGAACGGGGGCAGCCGCTCCAGCAGCAGCCGCCTGCAGAGCAAGAAGCCCCCCAACCTCTCCATC
>NW_009605802.1:4792-5149 GCF_000690535.1 Cariama cristata | reverse complement strand
CATCCCCCCCCGGGAGGCAGAGGAAGACGGCGCCCGCAAGGAGGTGAGCAATGGGGAGCTGTGTCCATCCCCTGCTGGGGGGCTGCTGTCCCCAGGGGACCCCCCCATCCCGTTCCTAACACCCTGCTCTGCCTTCCAGCACTCCAAGGTCCCCATCTACCGAAAGAGCAAGAGCCTGCAGGAGCCCCGCTCGAAGGGATGCGATGGCTCTGAGCGCCAGCCCGGCTTCCGCCGGCAGACTTCCCTGTCCCCGAGCATCCGCCGGTGAGAGCAGGGTGGACTCCGGCAGTGGCCAGGTCACCGAAGGGGTCCCTCGGGCCCCATCCGGGCGTTGTGGGTCTTGGCAACGGCACAGGG
>NW_009605802.1:3291-4681 GCF_000690535.1 Cariama cristata | reverse complement strand
TAATTCACACCGTTGTTTTCTATGTTGGGGAAATTTCTTAGCCCCGTTTATGTCACAAGTACCTTGAGCTGGATGTCTGCTGCAGCCCAGAGCTGATGCACTGTCCCCTGCAAGGTGCAAATCTCGATGGAATTACCTCTCAAAAGAGAACCAAAGTCCAGCGACCCCTCTCTAGCATCCCTTCCCCTTCCCCTTCCCTTTCCCTGAGACCCATAGCCAGATCAAACCTGGGGCACCCCAACCTAAATCACCTACCGGGTGGGATGGCAGTACTTGGGGTGGGGGGGACCAGCTGGGTGACAAGTGTGCCCACTGTGTGTCCAGGGGCACGGCGCAATGGTTTGGCGTCAGCAGCGACTGGGAGGGAAAGCGGCAGCAGTGGCAACGCAAGAGCTTGCAGCACTGCAGCATGAGATACGGGAAGCTGAAGCCTGCCTACCGGGACATGGAGCTGCCCAGCCAGGAGGTGCCCTCCTTCCAAGGCACTGAGTCACCCAAGCCCACCAAGATGCCCAAGGTAGAGCTCCGGGTGCAGGATCTGGCTCCCAGCCTTGCTCTCCCAGCACCGACACCTCTTCTCTCCTCTAGATCGTGGATCCACTGGCCAGGGGCCGTCCCTTCCGTCATCCCGAAGAGACCGACCGTCCTCATACACCCCACCACGTCCTTCCCCCAGTCACTCCCGGCGTTGTCTCCTTGGCATCCTTCAACAGCATCCGCTCCGGCTACAGCCGCCTGCCACGCAGGAAGAGGGAGTCTGTCGCCCACATGAGCTTCAAGGCGGCCGCGGCCCTTCTCCGTGTGAGTTTGGGGGAGCTGGGGGGGCTCGTCTTCTTCCTGACCCAGGTTGCAGCTCTGTCCCTCACCCATCATCCTTGCTTCTTGGCTTTTTGCTTTGCATAGAGATCATCATCTCTCCAGGGTGGGTTTGAGCGGGGAGGTTGGTGGTTTTTAACCTGAGCTCTGCTTAAAAAAGAGATGTTTTGGTTAAAACTGGACCACCAATGTGGAACTATCTTGCACGGCATCCCTGGAAAAAAGCAGCTTCTGGGTTTCATTGCTGAGGAGACCTTTTGCTGCAGGGGAAGCTTCTCCAGTGGCTTTCTGGGCCCTGGGGAGCCCTGGGCAAGCCTCGGGCTTGGGTTTGTGGGACCGGTACCAAACAGGGGATTTAGAGTCCACACATGCTGACTAACATGGTCATGGTCCAACGCTGGCTCTCGGGAGCTAAAGGCAACATCTGCTGCCAGCTCCTGCTGCCTGCCCTTCCCATGTGGGTGGATATGGTGGGTGGTTGGGATTTAATCCTCGCCACTGGGCCTGGGGAGGGAGAAACCCTCAGTGCTGCAAAAACTGAGGGACTTCTGGTTGCTTACCCCCATTGGCTTCC
>NW_009605802.1:2714-3260 GCF_000690535.1 Cariama cristata | reverse complement strand
GGTACGCTCGGTCGGGGAGCCGCTGGCTCCCAAGCACAGGAGCAACAAGAGGAGCTTCGTGTACCCCAGCTTCATGGATGAGGACATGGTGGATGCAGCCGATACCCTGGACTCGTCCTTCTTCAGTAAGGCAAGCGCCGTTCCACACCGGCTGCTGAAGTGGGGAGGGGTCCTGGTGCCCCTGTGCGGGGGCTGGACATGGACCAGGGCTCTGCGGGGGACCCCCATGTTGGTGCTTCGCCCTGCCTAGGACCAAGGGTATTGGTGGCCACTGTGCCTGGTGCTGCAGAGCCCCGGTCTCGGTGATGCTCCTTGGGGCTGGCGGGGAGCGATGCTGCCATCGTGGGCACGTGTCACACTCTGTGACATCCCAGTCAGTGGGGATCCCTCACCTCCCCAGGCTCCGGAGCCGGGCTGCCCTGGTGATGGGCATGCTCAGGCAGAGGGAGGTTGCTCACCCATCACGTACGTCCAAGAATATGTCTCTGTCCTCCTTCCAGATGGACATGCACGACGAGACCTACTCCATGCCTGATGATGTCTTCG
>NW_009605802.1:1908-2580 GCF_000690535.1 Cariama cristata | reverse complement strand
GCGTTCGGGCCGTTGGCCTCCGCCATCCCTGCCGTGGGGCACTGGGCACTTCCAGCGTGCTCCTGGGTGACTGAAACCAAGAGATGCTCCTAGCCCTCCTCCCGGGGCATCCCCTGGCCTGTGGCCACGGGGTATTTCTCATGGTCCCTTTTGGCAGGCGCGATGGTTTCTCCTCTCTCTACAGGCAGGAGGGTGTCCGGCTCACCCCAGCCTCCACCGGCCCAACTCCCCGGCGAGGCAGGCGCATCGCTTCCAAAGTGAAGCACTTTGCCTTCGACCGCAAGAAACGCTACTACGGGCTGGGGGTGGTGGGCAAGTTGCTGAACAGGACGTACCGCCGCAGCCTGAGCAGCATCGTGCAGTCGCAGCTGGAGATCACCGACAGCCACCGGTGAGGGGGGAACCGATGGGACGGGGCCGGGGATGGGCGCAGGGGGCCTCGGAGCTCCCCTGCTGTAACTCTGATGTGTGTGTGTCCCCCTCGACGCTCGGGGATCAGAGCTTGGGGGACTGCAGCATCCCTTTGCCCAGCCATCCTTGAGCTGCTCACATTTGGGGTCCTTTCCTCCGCAGGCCGTATTTCACGTACTGGATCACCTTTGTCCACATCCTCATCACCTTGCTGGTCATCGGCACCTACGGCATTGCCCCCATCGGCTTCGCCCAGCACGT
>NW_009605802.1:1418-1878 GCF_000690535.1 Cariama cristata | reverse complement strand
GGTCTGTCCCCTCTCAGCTCTCCGGTGTCATGTCTGGCTCTGCACCGCCAACCAGCTGAGGAAAGCAAGGGTGGTGTCTGGGGCGGGGGCCTGCGACCCCTGGGAGGGGTGATCCTCCCTCTGGGGTTAATCCTGGGAACCTGCAGCCGGCTGCGTTGCTCCTCCGGTACCCAGGCTGGAGAGAAGAGCAGGCATCCATCTCCTTGGGGGGACTGTGACCACCAATGTCCCATGCTGTCATGTTCCTTGCTAGGGCTGGGAGCATCTTGGGGTGCTGCTGGCTCCTGCTGTTTGAGAGGCTCCATTAAACAGCCAGGGCAGGGGCTCTGGGAGTGCTGGACGAGCAGCAGCATGTTGCAGCGGCGTGCGTGCTGGCAGCGGAGCTGCTCTCCCTCCCACATTGCTGGTGGGACCCAGCAGCCCTTCCCCTCGGATGAAGGGGGCGGCTCAGCCACCCGCG
>NW_009605802.1:317-1399 GCF_000690535.1 Cariama cristata | reverse complement strand
TGGGAGCTGACCCCGACCCGGCTCGGCAGGTGCTGAGGAACAAGGGTGTCTACGAGAGCGTCAAGTACATCCAGCAGGAAAACTTCTGGATCGGGCCCAGCTCGGTAAGGGCTCTGCCAGACCATGGCCGTCACCCCCCTGCCCAAGGCTCTGCCCTCCGCCAGCCTCTGCTCCCCCTGCCCTGAGCCGAGGGGGGGTCCCTGGGGTGCCCCTCTCCTCAGGGGAAGAGCTCGACCCCTCGTCCCAGCCTGCTGCCCCGGGCCCTCCGTGCCCCCATCCCTCTGGGACTTGCTGCCCAGTCCCAGCCCGGGCTGGGGGTTCAGCAACGCTCCCCGGAGCTACGGCATCACGGTGGGATGGTCAGAAGGGACCCCATCCCCTTCCCCGTACTGGGGTAACAGATTCGGGGTGATCACCTGTGGGGACCCCATTCCCTTGCTGAGCTCTCCCTCTGGGCAACTGGAGGGAGGGGAGGTGTGGGAGAGCCACGGAGCATCCCCTGGGTTGGCATCTCCCTCCCAGATCGACCTGATCCACCTGGGAGCCAAGTTCTCCCCCTGCATCCGGAAGGATCGGCAGGTGGAGAAGCTCATCCAGCGCGAGCGAGACCGGGAGCGTGGCTCTGGCTGCTGTGTCCAGAACGACAACTCGGGCTGCATCCAGACCCTGCCGCAGGACTGTTCGGTGCGTGCCGCCGCGGGCACCGGGAAGTGCTGGGGTTCCCTGGGGAAAAGCAGGGAAGTCCTTTCCACCCCACACCAGGGCGGGATGTGTGAGGGGTCAGAGCGATGCGTTCGCTGCTGCATCCTCGGTCTCTCCATCCTTCCCGCAGGAGACGCTGGCAACGTTCATCAAGTGGCCGGGCGCCAATGCACCGGCCATGGGCTCGGATGAGAAGCGGACGTCGGGGGCCGTGTGTCACCAGGACCCCAGGTAGGGCTGAGGGCTGCGGAGAGGCAGCGCGGTCCCCGGGCTGGGCATGGCAGGGGTGCAACCTGGGGCTGCGTTTCCAGCTTGGGTGCCTTGAATCCTCTTGTCCAAGGGGCTGGGGGACTCTTACACACTGTGGGAGAGTGATGAAG
>NW_009605802.1:0-278 GCF_000690535.1 Cariama cristata | reverse complement strand
TGGGGTCTGTCCTAAACATGGGCTGCCATGGGTGATGCCGTTGTCCTGTGCTGGTCCTTGCCTGCCCTGCTCTGCTGGGACGGGCGATGCTGCGAGGGCGCATCGGTGGGGTTGTCCGACAGAAATGAGTGCCGGGGGGTTCCCCTGCGGAAGGTGCGGCTGGGGGGTGTTGTAGGACAGCAATGGGCAGGATCCCTCCCGAGCCAGGGGAAGGGACAGGTCCTGGGGCTCTCTGTGCCCTGTGTCTGCAGGGAGGGATGTGTTGGTGGGGGGAGCCC
>NW_009605801.1:3446-28711 GCF_000690535.1 Cariama cristata | reverse complement strand
TGGGGACGAGTGGCTGGAAAGCTTCCTGGGGGAGAAAGACCTTGGTGTGTTGGTCAACAGCCGGTTGAACATGAGCCAGCAGCGTGCCCAGGTGGCCAAGAAGGCCAACAGCATCCTGGCCTGTATCAAACAGCGTGGCCAGCAGGACTAGGGAAGTGATCATCCGTTTGTACTCCGTGCTGGTGAGGCCACAGCTTGAATACTGTGTCCAGTTTTGGGCCCCTCACTACAAGAAGGATGTTGAGCTGCCGGAGTGTGTCCAGAGAAGAGCAACAAAGCTGGTGAAGGGCCTGGAGAAAAAGTCTTATGAGGAGCGGCTGAGGGAGCTGGGGGTGTTTAGTCTGGAGAAAAGAAGGCTGAGTGGAGACCTTATCACCCTCTACAACTACTTGAAAGGAGGTTGTAGCGTGGTGGGGGTTCGTCCCTTCTCCCCGGTAACTAGCAATTGGATAAGAGGAAACAGTCTCAAGTTGTGCCAGGAGAGGTTCAGGCTGGACATTAGAAAGAACTTCTTCAATGTTAGAGCCATTAGACATTGGAATGGGCTCCCCAGGGAGGTGGTGGAGTCACCAGCCCTGGAGGTGTTCAAAAAATGTTTAGATGTGGTGCTTCAAGACATGGTTTAGTGGGTTTAGTGGGCACGGTGGCATCGGGTATACGGATGGACTTGATGATCTTTGAGGTCTCTTCCAACCATAATGATTCGATGATTTTATGATTCTATGTTATTTATATATTTGCAGATTAACTGTACAGAGAAAAAAAACACATAGTCTATTTATAATTCTTCACTGTATGAATGGGGAAAGAAAAAGCTTTTTATTTTCATTAAAATTCAGCACGCATCAAAGTTGAAAAATACAGCATCTTTCTTTATGGCTGGAAATGAAGAGAAATTGATGATTTTAAAATCCTGCTGTGTGCAGCGAGAAACCAAGCTCAGTAACACATTTTCCTAACAGGTAGAAACACACATGAAGACAACTAACAAACAGGACTGTGGTGAGATCACTTGGAAACAGAATCACCCCAAGCAAGACAGTTAGCATTTAAATTCCTTTTCACTGCAAAGCAGATATTTTCAGTGTTTCACATCTATCATAAGCCACACGTCTCTTCAAACTGATGGGCTTTTTATCTACATTGAAACTGTTGCTGTACTGATGTCATGATCAAGTGTCTTAAAAAAATTGTTAAGAACACTTGGAACATAAAGCCCACATCCTCTTGGAGCACTCAAAGCAATAGTCTAATTTATTCAAATCATGTTCCCATGACTGTAGATGGAAAAAAACTATTACGCAAGTTTTGTCATCATGGTATATATTAAGTATCTAAAGACCAATTTTACTTAAAGGTAAGTGCATACATGGATCTGCCTTTGCCATCTGAATATTTTTACCTGAAAGGCCAATTTCTTAGATTGTCATATGAAGATCTGGGTAGTTGCTGATAGTTAATATATGATGTCCATAGTGCTTAAATTCAGCTACGTAATTCTGCACTGTGAAAAAATATTTATCCTTGTATGACTGCCTCATCGTAAATCTCTGTTATGATGTTTTTTCCCACCAGTGCAAATCTGTAGACCAAAAGCATACTTTAGTATGCATACACATACAGTAGGGTAAGCAACACCAGAGACAGAGTACACTTCTGGGGAAACACAGAATGAACTCATAGACGTCAATGTTTTATTCCATACTTCCAGTACAGTAAACCAAACCAGGTTTACTCCAGAGTCCAATTCTCCTCTTTCTTTTAACAGTGAAGTTACACTAGCAAGGATCCGATGGAAATAAGAAGAGAATCAAGGCAATCAATAAAACAACAAACTGCACAATGCATAAAGACATCTTTACTGGCATTTTAAATTAATGAAACCAGATATCAGCTTGGATATAAAGAAAATCATTGTTCTTAGCTAATAAAGTTGTCCTTCCCCAAACTTCAGTACATTTTGTTGCTGTCTGTGAGCTTGGATTCTAATTTAACCTTCTGGCCAGCACCTCAACTCAGTTTATCAGAGGCGTCAGTCTTTATAACTGTGTTTTGTGAAAAAGATGTTCTCTCCTGCAACGTCAGGGTCCTCCAGCCTGCACCTCCACAACAGTATTGAATTTTTTCCCCTTACTAACAGTTGAGAAAAAATAATTTCTTTGCCTTCTGAGAGATGCCATTTACAGATAAGCTGTGTTTGATTAGAGCAAACGACAGAACTGCACTGATAAACATATAGATAATTGAAAAGGAAACGGTTTAATTTCTGCCATAATGCATAGAATCTGCAGTTAAAACTGTTGCTCCTTGTTTATCTTCTCCACAAAGCTGGTGTGGGATATCCACCAGGCTTCACTACTGTGAGACAATTCATACAAGAAATCTTAAGCGCACTTTCTACGCACTCCCCTTCCCCTCATGTTCGCTTCACAGATCACTGAAATAAGACATACTTCCTGGAGATGGTAAACAGTTCTCCCTGATAAATAAAGTTATTGTTTTGTTTTATACATTATTTCTGGTGTTAAGATCTTTATAAATCTTTATTTAACCAAGGGACAAACTGTCACTCTCTGTGCAAATAATATATTTGTTTGCATTAGTAATTTAGGACTGACTTTGAGTTGACCCCATACTGTATCTCTCAATGGAGATCTATGAAGGGATATTTGTAATGCCTGTGGACATCTTGCATTACACCAGTGGGAGTTTTCATCATCAGTAGATGAATAGCAGAAACATGGGCAGAATAAAACATGGCAGATATATGCAAAAGACAGATTGAACCCGATTTATTTAGCAGTCTATTACTTACTATAGCCCTCCTTGGTCTGTCTCTTGGGTATGTGAAATGGTATTATTTCCTGTAACAGTAAAATAAAACTGGAAAAAAGGAGCACACATAATAAAATACTACTTGAATAAGAGAAGCTTAAATCATAAATGTTATTTCCTGGTTCCTAAATACAGTATATTTTCATAGAAGCCTTCAACAATTTCTATTGTTGTCAATCCCCATGTGAAAGAAAGTAACAAGATTTTTATTTTTATTTGTTGTTACTATTTTAGAGCACCCATATGAGCACTTGGCACTTTACAGGAGTACAGAAGGAAAAAGAGAGCTCTCGGCCTTGACGAGTATACAGATTCCACAGCAAACGGCTGCTGGCACAACAAACCCAAACAGGAAAAGCAAAGCAGATACCTGAGTTACAGGTATGATTACATGAGCACTCAAACAAGCAGGACTAGTCTTAGAATTTCATCTTAAACATACAAAATGGTTTTTCCACTCTCACTCCTCCTCAAAATATTTATTATGGAGTTTTCCTCTCCACAGACTTGCATATCAGATTTTCAACTACCTGGCAATGTAGAAATCAGTCTACCAAGATCCCAATCCACTCTGTAGTTAACAGTTGTAGAAAGTATTAATCAGTGTGAAGAGCAGGAGGAAAGCACACACTCTTACTTCTGTTGCTTTGATAGAGAAGAGATTTTTTTCCCCTCTTAGCATGCAGTAAAATCAGAGGGGATTGTGTGGAACTGGTGGATCCAGTGGAGATAAACTCTGCTTAGAACCTCTGTTTTTCTCTGGAGAGAAGAGGTGGAGAGAAGGTACATTCAATAGTTTAATTGATGTTTGCCATTTATTTAAAAAGATGAAATATTTGCATTTAGGCACCAAAGATTAAAACTTTGCACCCTCAAAAAAAGAGGAGTGCAAAATTTTAGCAGTGGCAGCCCCAGTAATGAATGGGATCTTACTTATCTTCTCAGACTATTGGGTTCTTCCTCTCATGTGGCCAGAGGTCACCATGCACACCCACAGAAGACAATACTCTCTTGTAAGATCCATTCCTGGTTTGTAACCGAGGGAAAATACCTGTGCCTTCCCAGACCAGTTCTTCCCAGAGAGTCAGCTCCTTCTTCAAGCACCTGACATTTTATTTTCAGAAGGGAACTAATATCTGGGACAGGGTTTCCAAAGCCATCTTCCACCTGAAAGTCAAGTACTGAGTATGCAGAGCTACACACCACTACGATGATTGTACTGTGTCACTGTTGCTCCTGGGCAACTTTCCTCTAACATTTATCATCTATTATTCCCTTTGTCAACTGTTGAAGTACTGTATGGTTTAGGGCACAGAAGATTTTTAGAAAGTCAACTACCTAAGATGATGCTTAATCTGATTCGTCTTTATTTCAGCTGATTGCAAAGTCCTGGCCAGCAGTTGATCATTTGCTCAACAGCTGAAACACTCAAATATTATGACTAAATTTAGTATGTTTTCTTGACCTAGACAAGGCATAAAAAACTCTGCCACATTAACTTTCTCACAGCATCATTAATCAACCAAAAAATGGAAAGTAATTGAAACAGGAAAAAAGTCAATGGGATGTTTTATTTTCTCAATAAGGAAGATGAAATTACTGTTCCTTCACTTATTTTGAGAAGTGTCATCTGGACTTCAGTTATAACTATCCAGGCATGTTTTAAAATATAAGTTAGCTGATATTAATGGAACCGTGAGAGAGGCTAAATGAATAAAATCAACCCTTAGGCGATCATATAAAATTGGAGAGAAACACTGAGAAGATACAAGCCAAATGCAATGAAGTTGTCCAGACTGAAAAGGACTGTGCAAATTACAGCCACTCTTAGCAATGCAGTGTCTCCATTGTTATTAAATTAAAATGAAAACCAAAACCAAGGTGCAGTGAAACAATGTAGTGATCCAAATTTAATTCAGTGCTTTTCTCCAAGTTATATTTTTTGAGATTCATCAAGGCCTCACACTCATTCATGGTTACACATATACACTGGTATGGAAGAGATTTGTCTGGGTATTTTTTTCCCTAGTTTTCTTGCTTACTTATTTCTTTTGGAACAAATCTTGCCTCCAGCCAAATTTAGAAGGCAATATACCTTTCAGAACCACATCACATCCTCGCTTTTACAGAAGAAAGCCACCAAGTCAGTCCTGGGAGCTCCCTCCACTTGGGAATCAGGGGACAACTCTGATGAAAGTCTCATGAGAAGGACAGGTGTAATCTCTGCGGCTTTGAGAGGACACCAAGGTCTCTGCCTGATATTCTTAGAGAGCACACATAACCTCAGGTTGACCTTACGTGCTAGTATGAATCACTGACTGTCAGGCACAGGCAGAGAATCAGGAACTGGAGCCAAAAATCTCGAGAGTTATTGGCAAGAAGCAATGAGTGGGGAAAAGCAATAGTATTTTCCTTCTCTGCTTGCTGCAAACCATAGAATTTTCATTCAAAACACTCTTCTGAAGAAGCATAGTTTTAAAGGAAAAGTGCATGCAGAAGCTACAGACACATTTTCCTGTATACTGCTCATAGATTTGGCTAAGCATCATTCCTGGGCTACTTTTAGACAATTATTCCCTCACTGCTTATTGATGTTTAATTCCTAGCACTTCCAGTATATTTTTCAATAAAATTTTTGTAAATGAAACATAATAATAAGTTGCATATTTTCACTGTGTTTAGGGAAGACGGTCCCCTGAGGAACAGACCAAGAAGTATGGATTCATTTCTCAGTTGATGAAAAAGCCTCCTGGAAGTTATGTTCAAAAAATTTTTTCAACTAATCTTAAGGGAATTACAAATGGAATCTTTCATTCATAGTCTTCTGCTTTGGTGATGCAGTGGAAATGCTGCATTATCTCAACTGGTAGGAGATCCAGGGAAATTTGCTTAAAATAAGCAGAAATCCTAAGCTCACTAATGCAGTATTTCTCTGCTCTTCATTAAAAATTAAAAGAAAAATCAAAAAGTATTCATGAGTGATATGGATCAGAGCAATACAAGTAATTTTTTCAATTCATAGTACGTATACAATACGGGCATGTTTACCATAAAGCTTATGTTTGAAGAAGATCGTTCTCTTTCAGTGTCTAAAAAGAACCGAGAGTGTCAAACAGAGAATGAAAGGGTTTACAGTTCCAGTAGGAAAAAAAAAAAATAGATTGGGAGAAACAGTAAGAAGTTATGTATAGCAAACACTTCCATTTACTTTTTCTCTCTTTTTAGCCTCCCTCTTAGGCCATTTTTTGCCTCTGGTTCACCCCACGGTATCTTCTCCCTCCATCTGAAAGAGGGACATGACTGTCCCCCCAGTTCATGCTCAGTAGAACCTGAACAAAACTGTTCTTGGGCAAAACCCACCTAAGCTATTTTAGCCTGCATTTGTTTGCTAGCTAACTTCCTACTGCAAATGGATAAGTACTTGAAATAAATCAGATTCGTATCTGCAATACTATTCACCAATTCACAACATAAAAACAGATTCTCAAAAGAAACAGAGAAAATGTTCCCTTCTGATAGTGTTAGATGATTCTGTGTTTGAACACAGAAACTATTGCACTAGTAGGTGAACAAATGCTTTCTTTAGCAAGTCAGGGGGAGGGGGAGGGGGAGAAAGAAAAGAGACAAATCAACAAAACAAAAATTTTTAATTCTGTGTACCTTTATTTTGTATAAAAACTCACAGGAAAGTCTCAAGGAACGTATCCTAAGCCAATATTAATAACAGCAAAAAAAAAATTCTGAAATGCACTCTGCCAAGTTGCAAGCCAAATTTGTTTTTACTGACTTATCTCTCCAAGTCTGAGGTTGTTATTTAAATTATAGATGGTACAGTGAAGACTCTGTTAGACCTTTAACTAGAGAAGACATTGTAAATGCTGTTCTAATTTATGCACAGCTACTGATGCTAATTAAGTAATACTAAGGGTTGTCTTCAAGTTTATGGTGCTATAATCAGCTCCCTTGTGTTCAATAAACGCCACAGCTAGCGTGTGTGGTGTTAATTTCCCACTACAGTAGGGAATAGTGATTGTTCCCATATATAATCCTAAATCACAGGCAATTTGGATTATTATAGTCAGGTACCGTGCATGCAGAAATTACTTAGTCCATAATGAATTTTTAAAGTCACTACCAGACATCTAAAATTCATGCTTTTTCCACCTCTGCTGCAATGTGCTGTATCTCCTATTCTTAACCTGCAAGTAGTCCAGAGGTAACATTAGATATTTAAATTTGCTATTCCAAGAACAATTTTATCACTTATTTTTTCTTGTGTTTGTCAGGTATGTGAAATCTCATTAAGATGCACTGTTTCTGGTAACAAACACAGGGGAAGTTCCAGTTTGTGGCAGAGGCTTACACTGAGTAAGTTTTGCCTGGATTTCCCAAAACCAGAACACTCCTAAAGGAGAAGTATGCTTGTGCTCTCCTCCCTCTTTCTGCTCTTTGCTGCCAGGCAGACTGTCTACACGGCAAGTCTTAATGCTGATGTTATATTAGTGGAAGTGTTACAGAGAGAAAAACTGTTATTGGGCGAAGTCTTTCAAAATCAGTCAATACAGAAACTTTTATCCTATCTTGGAAGGCTACTTTTGCTATTTGAATAAAAATGAAACACTAAAACAGAGGATTCCATTTCATCATCTCAGAATAACTATTTCAGCAAAATGCATCAGCATGAGCACGCAGGTTATTTTATCCAGAACAACTTCATTCACATTTTCCTCTTTCTTTCTCCCTAACCACAAGAAGAATAAATACTAGAAGTAGTTATACTGTGGTAATACTGATGGCCCCCTCATGTTTCGGGAACTGCTGTCCTCTAATTCTAAAAAGTATCCCAAAACCCAGAAGATTGATTAGAGATGGTACTTATTGAGCTGGTTTTCCCATGGGATTAGCACATGGAAGTCCCCAAAAGAGCATAAAGCACTGACAGAGGACCGCATCCTACTCCCAGGCAGGTCAGCAGAGGTTTGCTTGGTCTTGCTAGCCTGAACCTGAGCAGTTTCTGCGAGACATGCCCTGGAAGTGGCAGGAGGAAAGCACTGAACATTGCCGCAGACCAGCTTTAGTGGGAGAATCCCTCACAGAGCTGCCCTGCTTGGACCCCAGTATCAACCGAAGTAACCTTCATCAGGTCACTGGCATGACCAAAGCACATCAGACCAAGTGTGCAAAGCCTGCTGACGGCGATCAGCTGCTACCCACATAACCTTGTGACTCCCTATCTGCCTCAGAGAGCAGTGCCGTAGTTCCTTCTACTGCTAATCTGTTTTAACAGATAATGTCCTCCCCAGAGAAGTACTGAAAGATGGGTTACTTACAGTTTTAACTTAACTGTTTCAGATCTAGAGTATATCGTAGAATCAGAGAATCATAGAATCATTATGGTTGGAAGAGACCTTAAAGATCATCAAGTCCAACCATATACCCAATGCCGCCATGCCCGCTAAACCCACTAAACCGTGTCTTGAAGCGCCACATCTAAACGTTTTTTGAACACCTCCAGGGATGGTAACTGCACCACCTCACTGGGGAGCCCATTCCAATGCTTAACAGCTCTTACAGTGAAGAAGTTCTTTTTAATGTCCAGCCTGAACCGCCCCTGGCGCAACTTGAGACCGTTTCTAGATGTTCTAGCAGGCTAAAGACCGAGGAGAATAGCTATCTATTTATGTAAATATATGACACTAATCCCGGCCCACAGCCCTACTGAGCCATTAGAATAGCCACCAGCTGGGACCTGCAGTAGGTTCTCTGCAGCCAGGCTCTGTGTATATTCTTATTTGCCTACCCGTAGCTGCTTGGCAGTCCTGTAGCAGCACTACCATGTTTCATCATGTTGCTTTAATTTAGTTTGCCAACACTTTCATTGCTCATATTAGCAAGTTTTAAAATACATTGTCTTTTTCCCCTGTATAACTTTAACCACAGGACAGGCTTTTCTACTCCCTCAGGGTATTCCCAAGTAAAATTAGCTCATGGCAGAACTCTCCACAGGTGACGGACAGTACTTATCCAGGAACAGCATAACTTTCTGGCACAAGTTCCCTGTCATATGGAGAGATTTCCTTCCGCCGCGTAGAATTAACAAATATCTTTAACAAAGCATAGATCCACACAGAAAATAAACCATAATTCAACTAGTGGGTTTGTAAGATGTCATAATTCACACCAGTAATAGAAGGAATGAAAAATCAACTGTGATAAAAGTTTATTGCTTCTGATATTATTACTGATTTTCCAAAATGTTTCAGAAAGATCTTATTTAACACATCTGAGGATAGATTTTAATTTACAAGACAGAATAGTAAGCTTTCTAAAGATATTTGATATTTCAATGTATAAAGAAATTATTTGTTTTAGATAAACCACTGAAAGACACTTCATAATTTCAGTTCAACATCCTTGTGTGTGTAGTTTTTAAAGGAATAAATGCAACAGCCCTGTAGAGGGTCATGCCTGATGAAATCAACCTGTGGCTTTTTTTTTTTTTTTAAACCTTTAAGTTTGTTTATCAACTAATGCTTCTACAGAAGTGGAAATATGACTTCAAACACCATCTCGGAGACCACTGAGTATCACGTTCAGTAGAAGTCTGCCTCAAAACCATTTACTGAAGAGTAGGAAAAGGTTTCTAAATACTGTTCAAAAAGATTATGTTTGAAGTGAAGGACACATGATGGAAACCAAAAGAAAGACAAACTTTAAGTAAAACTAATAAAGAAGGAAACATTGAAAATGTCAGGAACCAAATTTACTTTTTAAAGAACAAAATGGACATTTTTCTGAAAGGAACAATGCGTGGGATCTTTTTAGTTATTATTTTAGTTTTGTATTTATTTGAATCTGCTGATGTAAATGGAATAACAGCGTAAGATTTTTCCAGAATCCTTCAGAGGTGAATTGACTTTGTTCACTTACAGTCATGTGGTGTGAAATCCAGTAATTGCATGTATTGTCACACTCACACATCAGGTATATGCAGATTAAACCACTTTACCACTTGATTTTGATACAGGAATAATTTGTTTTGCAAAACCAGTACAAGAAGTTTTCTATGTAGTAGGAGGGATTGCAGCTAAAAAGATATTCACAAGAACTTTGTAGAATAACGCTCTCCACAGAAATGGAAAATTATTCTTAATGCTGTTTGTTATTGCATACAGTAAACATCTTTATGCTGGAACAATGACGAACTGTTTAGCAAAGAGAGACACAAAATTCTATGTGCTCTATCATGTTGCATTTCTGTCATTGGTCATTTCTGTCTTCTTTCTGAATTGAGCCTGGTGAATTTATTTGAATTGCTTCTTCCCATAACAGCCAAAACATCAGCGGCTGGTGTCTTCTGAAAACAGAAGTGTGTTGCTTAGGGGAAAATACTTAACATCACGAACCAGAAACATTGCAATAGGAGGAAAGAGATGATAGCAGAAGTGGAGGAAAAGCATGGCAATGGCCATTGTCCTTGCAAGGTCCTGTTACTGCAAGGAAAGCCAATGGAGCAAGAGTTAGTGCTTCATGTCTGGTATCATGACTTCTTTCAGCAAAGACAACTCCCATCCATAGGCGTTGAATGGGATCACGCTATTACAAGTCAACTAGTGATCTTTCCAATGAAGAAACAGTGACTAAATCCTGGAAAACATAATAATGAAAGGAGGTTGCAACGTTGGAAATCAGCTAGCATGTCTCTTCCCTGGAAACCCCATAAGCAACTCCTACAGCCTCAGAAATGTCTGGACACAGAGAGTGGCCAGGGCATCCAATAGAATTGCTGAGTGAGTACACTCATGCTGTGGAGATAGGGAAAGCCCGCCGGCTGAACCCTGTCAAAGAAAAGCTCAGCAGAAGACCTGTTTGCTTTATTCCAGCTGTGAAAAACTGAGTTGCAGCTTTAAATGAAGGTGCAGAGAAGGCATTTTCCCCATTCTTGCATCAACAATGTAGATCTGCTTTTGTTTTGTGATGGTGGAGTGGGTGCACGAAGAAATATATGTGCAGGACTAGAAACTGCTTTCAGTACCAAAGCTCCTACTGCGCCCTGACTCCCACACAAATAAATCCTTTTACATCAGTAGGGACATACAGAGTTCAACATCAGGGTAGAATGCAGCTGTGGGTTTCTACGCTTCATAATAATGTGACTCTTGGGGTACTGCAGGAGAAAGACGATGCTGAAGCCTTTGCAACTCAAGTTTCACATGAAAACACACGTGTATCCTCCCTGTTCTGGAGGAGCAGAGTTGGGAATTGCAGGGTATCTTGTCTGGAGCTCTTATGCAATCAAATGGTATGCATTTGCCATTGTGGCCTTATTTTGCAGTGAAAGCAAGCCCTTGGTGGGAAAGGAAGTGCAAGCAAATAAAAAAATCTACCTCCAAAAATAAGATCAGCTTTACAATAGGCCTTTTGCTCTTACACTGTTTATATAGGCAAATTACTTGGCAGACTCTGCTCTGGCAGCACATAAGCAAGCTTTAGCCTGCTATTTTTGAGCCACTTATTCATCACAGGAGCTTTATTAAAAACGTATTTTCCATTCTTCTGCAAACAAATACAAAAATCTGGTCTCCGAAGATATCAGAGCCATTCATCTTTGAAACTGGCAGCGCTGACTTGGAGGGAAGTTACACACTACCTTTTTTTTCAGAGCAAACTTTTCTCTTTATCCACTGGAAATAATGAAATATTAAACTTTGTATAAAAAAAATTAAAATGTTTTGAAGGGAAGAGAAAGCAGATCACACAGTCTGACTCGGGTTCGCCACAGGGAATCTTTCTGATGCTGTGGAGAAGCACAAGAGAGTGCTGTCAATGCACAGGCTACTTCTCCCATGCAACCTCAATGCTAAAGAATTTAGTATTTCTAGGGAAATAACTTCTATGCCCTATGAGCAATGTATATAAGGCACTACCAGCACACAGCAGTCCCTGGCCGGTTGTTCAGCCATGTTACACATTCAGAACAGATTCACCTCATATTTCCCCAGAAACCACCGCTGCCTAATTTCAGCTGGCTTTGCCTGGTATAGCCCTAAGGCAGGACAGCAGAAAAATCACCCCTTGCCTTGGATGCTCCTGCTTGTTTGTTGAACACCACTGTCTCTGCTTGGTACAACACTGTTACCTACAGACACGGCAAGAGTTTTCCAATGTGGTCACGTTTCAGGGGTGGTTTTTGGTCATTTTTAAGTTTAGGCTTAAATTTGACTTTTATCATTAGAGAAACCCCAATGATCAGGGAAATACTAAAGAGATGGGTTACAGCTGCTTGAACAGCTACCTTTATGCCTTTCATTACCAACAAGTATACTAACACGACATCCTACAACACCTCAGAGACAGGACACAGCACAGAAAATGCCAGTTTCCTCTTCCTCCTCCAGTGAGTCAGAGTTGCAGTAACACCTTGTTCAAATGCCTTATAAAGAAAAAAAAAAAAACAGCACCCAGTATTTAATAGTCCTTGAAAGGTCTTGCTTCTTATCAGTGAGGAACAAAGACTTGATTCTACAGGCTAGCTTAAAGTCTTTCTAACCTGAGGTACAGAAAAGATAATTTAAGATCCATTCAAATACTTAGACTACTGTAACTGCAAACTGTCTATGGACTAATTTCAGAAGAAAGGCAAGGAGTTATTCCCAGATGTCTGTGTAAAGGAACCAAGTTCTCCTCCTCTCATAATTCTGGACAGCACCACACTGAAATACAGGCAGAAGATGGGGAGACAGTGAGACTGTGGGTGCTGATATCTCCCCTCCCAGCTGCAAGAGACTGGGGCATCTCTGCCACCTCCAAGGAGAAAGGACAGAGCCAGGCACCATGCAGCAGCCCTGAGACTGCAGCTCTGCCTCCACGGGGCTGTGGGAGGTCAGGGACTCCTCCATACCACGGCTGCCTGCAGAGCCAGACCTCCCAGGCTCTATCACAGTGGTCCCACAGGAAGCATATACAACACTGGTGTGAATAAAAGCTCAGATTTACCCCTGTCACAACATCCATAGGGGAAAGCTCAGGGAACAACCCACAGATGCCAATAGAAAAAAATGCTACACACTCAGAGCTCAAACGTTGCCCTTGGTTGCTGTACTACTGATTTGTAAATATGATCAGAGACAGAGAGGACAGAGTTAGCTTATTAAAACTTGGAAAAATATTTTGATATTTTCCTTATAACTGTAAGGACATAAATGCACAAAGCATTGAGGCAACAGAAATAGACAGGGCTTTGAAAGCATCATCAGAAAACTGGGAGGCATATTCTTAACCAGCTTCATCCTACTACCTTTCCCATAGTATTATTATTATTTCTAATGCTAGAGATTTGTGATCTCTCTTTAGGCTCCACTGTAAGTGGAATTCAATGTCTATATCCTACAAATATAATCTACAAATTAAGCCAAATTTCAAGGTCCATCTTTAGATAGACTTGTGCATATTTGACTTCACAAAAATAATTATTTTCAAGATGTGAAATCAGTGTGATATGATATGAATTTTAAATACTTGATTTCAAAATGTTCAGTGGGTATTAGTAAGTTCCAATTGGTCATATAAATCACCATGTATATTTCTTATGCGATGTGATGAGCAGCAGTTACACAGTTATTGGGTTTGTGAAAACAAATACTTAGAGGATCTGAGCCAAAATCTTGCTAATTGTTGGTAGGATAGCAACTGGATGATCAATGTATTGCCTTTTCTGTTTTTCCAGGTTTTTCTGGCTATTAAAAATTAATGGCCTTACTGTCTGCAGAAAGCAACATTTTTTATTTGAGGTTGTATTTTATATGGTATTAAAGGCAAAACAAACACATTCAGTTCTTGCCCAGCTTTGGTTTAAACCAGCCTGTTTTAACTGGGTTGCAGTTCTGAAGAGAACATGTTGATGTGAAGAGGGGAAACGAGCTTTCTTCCCTTCCCAAATTCATGGAAGAATGAGAGCATAATTATTGTATTGGGGCTGATGAGGCCACTGGAGACAGTAAGAGCCAGGCGAGAGAAAGCTGGCGACAGCCCAGCACACACAGATGCTGGCTGTTCAGAGCATAGTTTTCCATAAATGGTACAATGTCCACTAAACAAAACCTTTAAAAGAGGACACTGAAGCCAGTGGGCCAACATCCTCCCATGCTAACTTGGGGCTGCAATCCTCTGGAGACATGCTTTTTCCCTAGGCCCCCTCAGGAGGTTAGATGGCTGAGAAAATGCTCTCATTTACTTGTTAATACAAGTGTAATTCTAAAACTAAATAATTTTAACACTAAAATTATATCTTTTAAGAAAAAAATGCATTGGTTAAGGAAATGAGGAGGAAAGTATGGCTAAACTCCCTCCCCCCCCCCCTCTCCCCCCCCCCCCCCCCTTCCCTGACTGAAGAAGGACTTCTTATAATGCTGTAGGGTAAACTGTAATAGTAAGATGACCATACAGATCTACAGAAAAACAATTATATGTGTGGTAATGTTGGAAAGCTCACTTCATCTGTGAATTCATCTCAAATTCATCTCATTTACTTGGAAGACAAGAGTAGCAATTGGGAACCTGGTCCCTTATCACTGTAGTGACTCTTTATAAAAGGACATAGGAGATAAGGAAAACATGCCCTAACAGCAGCAGTAGTCTGCCATTTGGCCTTCTCAGGAGATACTTATCTATCTGCATACTGAGGAACTGGATTAAAGGTCAGCAATGATCGATGTGGCACTGAGTCACCATTATGAGAATCCTATTAAACACAGCTAATAAGGGAACAAAGCAGGACCTATTCCTCACCATTCTTAAATTTTGAGACTTTCTACAAATAGTAAGGCAAAAAAGGCACCTCCAAACAGATGCTAGCTGTGTGTGATTTTCACACTCATTGTTTCATCTTTATCATTTGCATTCAGTGCTCTTGCCTCCTGTGAAGGATGTGTGAGATACACAACCAAGGGGCAGGCACGAAGTTGAGCACTACATTTCAAGGTACCTGTGAGCAAACAGTCCCTGGAAAGTAGACGGAAGTGTAGTCAAAATCAATAGCAAATGACCTACAAGAATCAACTTATTTGTGAAATATTGGTGAGGAGAAACAAAGATTAGTTTGCAAATGATTTAAAAGCTTAAGCTTGTAGGATCCTTTATTCAGAACTGGTCAGATCTGTCCTGCTAAAGATATATCCCTGATTCTATATATTGAACAGGACAGTTTTCATAGAATCCTTTCTTATAAAACTAGACAACAGAAACAACAAACACCAGAGGCAAATTTCTTCTAGTGCCACAGCTTTCCAGACTGCCTACTTTGGCTGTCAGAACAGTCAATAGAGAAAATTCAACAAGATTTCAAGAGATTTCAGATGATTCAGGACTGAGCCCTTTCTAATTTACACTGAACCTCAGTTGGGGGAGGGGTGTGTGTGTGTGTGTACGTGCACGCACTACCTGCTATTGCTTTTAAAGGCCTACGTCCTTTGTGTTCAGTCTGCTATAAGCATCACTGCACTTCCACTAACTTGTTTCCTAAATGTTAGTCAGTACTTATCAGTGCAGTAAATACATGGCATGCTGATGCCTGAGATAATTTTGTCAATAATAAACAAAATTATTTCAAGGATTGATGTTTTAATTAGGATTTTTGTTCTCTGTTTTGAGCCCTCTGTAACTTAAAATGATCTCATCAAGCTCCATGCCATTATATACTCTATAGCATACATTTTTTTGCCCCATATTTCACTCTCTTCTCTCTTCTCTACTTTATTGGAAGTCTCACATTCTGAATAAATATACTCTTTCTTGATTCATTGCATAGTGCCAAGTATAATGAAAATAAGTCATAAAAGTCATCTTCTAGTCATTATCCAAAAGGCAATAGCGAAAGTATTATTAATGAAAATCTGATCAAAAAGAAAAGGCAAGATAATATAGGTATAATTGTGCTAGATATTTGCAGGTAAGATAGAGTAAAATGTATTTATACTCACTTATACTAGTAATGGAGACAGAAGGGTAGACAAACCATCTTTAAAAGTGACAGAGGATACCTCCTTTCAAAAACTTTGACTGGCTTTAGCTATTTTGTTTTGTTATACTTAGTAAATTCCCTTTCTGACAATTTCAGTCTCTCTACCACAGTAATAAACTCAGATATATTCAAGTTTATATGACACATTAAAGGGTGCCGGGTGCAAAGGAATCTTAGGTAATGGTACCATGGTATGAAAACATAACAAACCTTTAGTGAAACAATTCACAGATTATTTGAAACAAAATTTAGCTTATTCTTTTCCTTTCAAATTATGAAGGGGACTAACCAGATCGTGCCAAATTATGATTTCCTGGGAATAATATTGCACAACTTATGAGTTTCACAAGCTACTTCCTTTGACACTGATCAATTATTTAATTTAGTGCTGTTTGCCTATCCTCATATTTTGGTGCAGGTTCTTATTGCAAGCTTTACCTCTTGACTTGTGATGTCCCTGCCCTGCCATACCACAACTGCCATGTGTTTGAGCTTACCTGCTCCACCTGGCTTAGCGCAGGAGTCCGTCATATTGCACCCCAAATGACATGGCCCAACAATAGCAAGGTAAGATTTTCAGCTGCACCTACACAAAACCTAGTGCTGAACTTTTAGTATGGGCTAATACAATATTGCAAAAAATCGGTGCTGATCTGCTCTGTGAGGTGGCACCACAGGATCTGGTCCCTCTCTTCTGAGAGCACAGTTTGTTTCCAGTGCCCTTTCCAGACAAATTAGTACATTTTGATGCCATCTTCTTCATAGCTAGGATATATAGCGTTGCTCCCTGAAATATGAGTCAGTTGCCAGGCCCATGCTGGCCACACCAGCAATGGTAATGATATTTTGGGAAAAGAGAGTAGGCAGGTAAAAAGACTTAAAAAAAAATCTAAAAGTAATAGGCCAGTGGAGGTCTGGGTCTCTTTTAACTCACCCAGATACTACCTAAGCCCCAGGCCTCCACGGGTGTTACACATCCCCACAGACCTCTCTTCAGCAGCGGTGTTTCAGTAGGTGGCACTCCGTCCTTGGGGTCAGCCTGGGGCCCACCATGGACCTCCACCGAAAGAGAAAGTCGGCCCTGCCTCCATCCCATAGCTATTGTAAAGGATTGCTGTGGCTGATGCTGCGGTGTCCCTTGCCCCCCAGCTCAGCCCTTCTCTCCCTCTACCCCAGCTGCGCTGCCCTCTCGGAAGGCTGAAATTCAGTGGGCAGTGGAGCAATCCACTTGAAACCTGTATTAGTTTCACAGAGGCAGTGGACATGGTCATGTTCGGTAAGCAAATAGTTACCTTCTTAAGGTACTGCAAATCAGCTGTAGAATTACACAGGATTTTCTTATACACTACTCAGTTTAGTATAAGAAACAAACAAAGCCAACACATAGGAAGACAAAAAAAGTGTAGTCCAGGGTTCAATATTCAGTTTCAGTGGGTATCTGGAAACCAATTTGTATTCATTTGGCTTTCCAGAAAGTACACCACAGCGGTAGTTGATGAACAGTAACAGCTGGCGCCCAGGACAGAGAATCCCTCCACAAATGTAAATCAAGGGACAGGGTAGTTTGATCAGTAGGTGAGCGAACAGCTGTTTGTCTGCAGAAGTCAGTACCGAAGGATCATTAACTTCTCCTTGAAGTGACTTTTTGTACTCAGGAAACCTGGTCAAGGCATGATTACTGTTGGTACCACCCACTATGTTTTCTTTTGCTGTTTATCCGTGAAATTCATTTGCACTGGATGGATTTGCAGGAAAGCTGTTGTACAAGCTCACAGGGACTCAGGACAAGGTTATTGTTTTGCGTGATCTTTCAGCTGCATTCAATGACACTATCGAAAACTCATTGATGAAGGGATTCAGCTGACATCTATAACAACAGAAAGTCTGTAGACATGGCTAGTAAGAAAACCAGGCAAAATCTGCACAACAAATACCTGATTAAAACTGTGTTTGGAAAATGACTGAACATTCATTTTAGTAGTGAAATCTCATTCTAGAGGAAACACAGTACAAAAGCAATCACTAGGCAAAGGCAGAACACCATTTTCCATTTTCTTAGACCAGCTCTTTTCTAATCTTGGCAATTATCTCCTAAAGTAGCTTATTGAAATGAAGCAATGCTTGATGTTGTAATAGGGTAACATGGTAATTGTAATCAAATTTAAGAATTAACCATCATAATTTTACTATAAACCTGTATAGTTTTCAGCACCATAAGACTTCATTTCTTCAACACTTGTTCTCAATGAAAGTTACAGTTACTCAACCTTACTTTTTCTTGCCTGCGAATAACTTACAGGCAATTGAAAACCAATGTTTGTATTTATGAAGCAACACAAGGCTTGTAGGGGAAATAAATCCTTTCAGTAGCTCAACAGAGCAGGGGGACCTCTCCAAAATATCACTCCGGTTGGAGTAGATTGGTAAATACTAGCAAGTTATCCAGAAAGCTATAGTCATAACTTTGCACGAAGAGACAGTGGGATAGAGAAGGTGTGTATTGGAAGATTCACACCCACCCCATCCACTTCAGTCCTGCTCCTTACAAATACCAACACAAGTACCTAGGTCCATCATTTCAATGAACAGTTATTCTTTAGAAAATAACCAAGAAAGAAGTGGTATTTTCTTGTTTCTTTTTGAAAGCATGAGGCATTGTCACGATCTCAGTTCCCTTATGATTGGCAAGGACAATCAGAAAAGCAGCCTTTTTTGTGCGTCCCCGCAATCATAATGACTTTTATGTGCTGTTTAAATGTCTGGAGAAGTTGTGCTCCTCTCAGCTGAACACAAGAACCCCAACATCCTTAGGAGGGTCTTTCCTCCTCTCCAGCTGCTGCACTACAGCTGCATTACAGCTCATTCTTTTGCAGTTTTTCTCACAAGGTGAGAAACCATAGACCTCTATGGCTAGATTTCTCAAGGAAAGGTGAAGAACACCCGTTTTGTAAACAACAAATGGGCAAGGAACAAGACTACAAGTCACCCAGGTAACCAGACCCATAAAAACGCTATTAGCAATTTTGCATGCTTATAGTTACTTTGGATGCCTCCAAGTATTTTTAAAAATCACTTGTTTTAAAGGAGTAAAAAGTTATGATCACATGAGTAAATTGTTAAACTGGTATGGACAGCTGGTGCAATACCTGTTAAAGAACCAGAGAAACCCATTCTCCAAGTAGCCCTCCTGAAGAGGACTTTTAACAGGAACCTGTGTTGAATGTGCAGCCAATAAAACAGGGTCCATGGATGTGTGTTAGTTTGTACCACCTCAAGAGACCATTCCAAAAACTACAGGAGATATTTGAACCTGATCTCAGTTGCTTATCAGAGAAGGTTTGAGGCCTGGGGTTTTTTGCTCAGTAGTTTAACTTAGACCCAGCAAGACTGACTTCTCTCTGGACCTGCTCTCTTTGCATGCTGTGCTTTCCCTTTCAACTTCTTAATCGTATTCCTCGGGTTTTTTTCTTTCTTCTATGTTTAACTGTCCTTGTAATCCACCTAACATAGTTTCACTCTACTAATAAGGAGTACGTCCTTATTCGTAATTCTGATTGATGCTATACACTGTTAAATTAGAGCAGTATCTAGAGCTTGTGGTCAAGCAGAACTGCCTTTTGCTGCTGCCATGAGTTAGACTTTCACCATCCCAATATACATGTCAGCAATAAGGTGAGTGTGAGAGACTTAAGTCTTCCCTCTGCTTCTTCAGTGTGGAACTCAGCCCAGTGAGACAGAGAAAACCAGGAGTCCATCATAAAGGCACTGGCGGAGCAGGAATTGTTGCAGAGGGCCACAGGTACAAATCACCATAAAAAAACCTCAGCTTTTGAAGCTTTCAGAAGTAAATGTTATCTTCCTCCTTTTCATGGCTATTACAATCACCTGATTTCCATTTGGCTACAGGGAGTTTCAGATTCACTGTCTCCTAACTTAGGTTTTTGTTGTCATTTTTCATGCACTGTACAGATCACTAAAGAGATCACTAAAGTGGGGAATTTGAAAACATGCCTTGAAGCCTCACTTAGAAGACTGTTAAATATCTCTCTGTGGGATGCAGCCTGATGGTCTGGCAACCATCAAATGCTCCTGCAATGAGCAACATTTAGTGTCTTCCTGGCCCAGTGCTCACAAGAAGTAAGGGATCAGTAAGAAGAAAGCAGATGGTAATCTCAGTATTCACAGTACATCAGAAATTCATGCCAGAACTTCCTCCCTCCTCTCTTTTAATCTTTATTACAGCTGCTGCATTTTTAGTAGTTTGTTGGTGTCATTTTATAATTTTATCTTCACATAATGTTACCAGATTTTTTTAAAACTCTCTTTTTGTACCTCCATTTTTAGAATTAATACACATTTCATATTAGCGATATATATTTATATAAGACATCAAATGGAAGAATTTTGCTCCTGAAATTTTGCCTGTTTTATTAGTCCGGTAGAGATGGAGCAGAGATACCACAGCTCATACAAACCTTGCTTGTATTTACAAAACTGTTTAAAAAAAAATCTCCGGAAGTTGTCTATACTTCAGCTGTCGTATTTTTCTGTGAGCATTCTGGTCTCTTAATATTACCCACACGAGAAATAAAAGCTCATAAAAATTCAGTTACAAAAAAGGATCTCAAGTAATGTTAGGAGTTTTACTTAAGCCTGCACAAAATTCAAGGTATTTCATTTGCCCTCAAGACATCCCATTGTGCAAGCGCTTCCACAGAATGAGGACTGTTAACAGACCATACATGCCGCAGTATCTACCCTAAGCCCTACATTTCCTTCCTCCTGCTCCCCCCTTTCAAATTTCATTTGTGTTTTCAAAGCCGTTTTTTGAATAGCTGTGGGGGAACATGGGGAGGGACGGGCCATTCACTTGCTAGTTTTGTAATGGTCTTTGTTCCCATTCATAATGCTCTGTAATGACACACACTGTGAACTCCCAGTAATCCTGGAACTAGCATTTCAGCCCAGGCTACACACCCTTCCACTGGCCAGCAAACAGCATCATCAATGTTGAACAACATTCACATAAAACAAATCGTGGAGCAAAAGACAATGACAAATAAACAAAGGAAAAGAATGAACTGGGGAGTGGTTTCAATGACTGGTGTTAAGCATGAAAGGCAAGTTTTCCTCCTGGCATAATTCTTTAATACTAATCTGTGTTGGTTTATGATCACAACGGATAGTTTTGTATACCTGAACTGAGAACGGAGAAGCATGCCTACCGAGAGGAGCATCAGCACACGTCCACAGAAGCTGTTCCTGCGTGTTTCCTTCTTTCACTAGTAAATACACAGGTCATGGTTGTAGGTGCAATACAGCTCATGCCAGATCGTTAATGTCAACTTGAACGACACATTCCTATCGAGGAAAGGTAGTTAGAGGAAGTGGTTTACACTGCCGAGGCTACTGCTGTTGCTCTTAGGCAAGTCAAGTAATCCTGTGGAACTCAAATTTTTCATCTCTAAACCAAGAACATCTCATATGCTTTGCCACCTAGCAATATGACAATTATAAGGGGATTTGAGAATCTAGGACAAAAAAAATAAAGCATCTTACAGCTGCTTATTCACAGCATATTACATTAGACGTTTCCAGAGATCTGATTATCTCCTCATCACATACCCATTTACCAGCCAGGATACCTACACAGCATCACTTCACACCTGTGGAATGACTAATGGAGGCACAGCATGCCTGTTGCCTTCCAGCCAGACTGGAATACATTAGTTCTGGTTTGGGTTTATATACATATGTAACATATGACCATCCCTGCAAAGTCCAGTAAGACCAATCCCAGAAGTTTGCTGTACCTTTTTATATCTTATAGACACTAAGGATGAGCTTCTTTAACAATTGTTCTGTTTCCCTTTACTGTTCCCTCTGTTCCGGTGTTATTTGCTCTCCTAGTTGGGCACAGACATATCCCATTTCAATGTGTATTAACCTCACAGGGAGTAGAAAGGTATACAAAAGGAGAACCATTTGGTGCAGAAATAGACACCTGCTTCCTAATTAGAAGACCAACTGTCCAAACAAAAGAGTGAATTGCATGCTTGATTTACTGTGATAGAGTGAAAGGAAGCCTCAAATGACATGATTTACAAAGATGACACCTCTGCTACAGTCCACTTATTTGCAGCATGCAATGAGGACATGACGAGCTCAGATTTTTACACACTGATAAAAATTAGTGGATTTTTTTTTTCCTCTCTTCTTTTTTTAAATCTTTAGGGATCACTAAAAGCTTAAACATCTCAGATGTACTTTTAAAAAAGACACCAAAAAACCTCAAAAAAACCCCAAAACCTAAACCCAAAAGTCAAGTAGCTTGTCCCAAACAACTACAGAAACATGTCCTTGGCATGAACTTCTTTATTTCTCTCTTGGTTACTGCAAGACCTTCCATTTCTCCTATTTCTTACAGATAGATTTAAATGTCATAATTAGAATGGAATTATGAAAAGACTGTAACTTGTCTTAGCCAAAACCTGAGTGTAGGCAGTTCCCACTGTCCGCAGCGATAGTGATCGGAGGAGAGTGTTAGAATACTTTAAAGTTTTTACCTGTCAGCTCTCTCCCTTGGTGGTGCCCCCTGCACCCAATCAAAGTGGGGATTTTTACCTAACTAGACTGCATTTATATGCAGAATAATATTGCTAACAGAAATCAGTGTGAGTATAACACAATGTGCAACTGTCTTAGAAGAAATGACAGTCTTCTTTGCATGTACACACCCAAACACACACACTTTATTTTAAACCAAGGCATTTCCATGCGATTTGAGATGTGCAGAGCTAGCATTCTATCTTCAGTGATTTACTCCAGTCCGGAGGCACATACATCATATGAGACCTGTCAGCGTAAGATGTTGCTGCCTGGGACTACATACTGAATATATATATATAAAACAGAATTCCGTATATGTGTCAGAATTTGATAGCTGTACCCACCCCCTGACTTTTGCAGCAAAGCAATCCAAGTCTGAGCATCCTGGGCTCACCACTGGAGTCTCTGTCCAGGCAAAACTATCATTCAATTCAGAGTGCACTTTGCCCAGGTAAGCGTTAAGCACCAAGACGATTACTTTTCCAGGTACCACTCCTGATCTGGGAAGGTAGTTAGGCCTACTTGTTCTGCTGGGTCAGCCCAAGGTAAGATCAGAATCTTTTAAGCAGGAGCCCTTTATTCTGGTCTTATGTAAATAGGAATTATAGGGCTCACAGGCAAACTTCCAAGATCTAGGTCATCCTTTGACAGGAGTCAGAGTCTTGCTGCAGAAAAATGTGTGCAGGCTACATCCACACACTACATGTCTTAAGGGAAGAATAATAATTAACTGCAAGTCTGAGAATAGGCAGAAGGACCACAGTTGGCAAAATCTATACCAGAGCATCCTATTTGCAGGGAGAGAAAGGGTCTGTTGAGCAGCTGCTTTCAGACTACACCAGCACTGGGCTCAAATATTTTATCCCTCTGGACCAAACAATTTTACTGAGGCTTTGCCCTGAGCAGAGTTTGGGTCTTGCTCCAAATCCGTGCCACATAAGCAAGAAGATATTCCACTCACCTCCAACTGCTCACTTAATACCCCGCTGCACTGTCAAAGAAAGAAGGCACCAAACGATGCTGAGAAAGCGAGGACCAGAATGACTCCTAGGTAATTTTGAAAGTTGCAGCAGAAGAACATGGGGTTTGTTTATGCTTTGGACAAGTCTATGTAAAATTGCAAGGAAATTCACTTGGCTGGCTGGAATAAGTACTAATTCTTGACAGAAAAACTTGATAATCTGCCTTCTGACAATTGTACTTAATCTTTGCTTGTTATAAGTAACAATAACATATGTTACATATTTTGACACAATGAATATTTTGAACTGATTTGAATGCACAGACAAATTAAGCTTTCTAAAATAAGAAGTGTGCATTTTCGCCTCTGGCAGCCTTCTTAAGCTGAGTGTGAGCTAATGCACGTTACAAAAGCATTGTTTTACTTCTCCCCAAACTTACAAGAATAGAGCGTTCAGGATACAAAATGCTTGTGCTGTGCAGTCCCAAGCTGTAGTCACAGACTGATACACACCCTGCTTATTAATTAAGCAAGTTCATCCTAAACATTTGGCATTTCTCTCTAAAACCAACAACCTGTATTAACAAAACTCTGTTTGCTGTCATTGAAATACTCTTGCTACTGATACAGTTTCAGTATAAAAGCTAACAGCACAGCTGGTGTTGTTTCATGAGCTCTTAATATCTAGGTCCTTAAACTGACCTATGTTTCATATCACAGACAGCTGCAAGCTAGAGCATCTGTCTTGACTGTAAAAGGACAATGCTGTCTGCTACCAGAGATTTCTCTGCAACACAAAACAATTTCTGAGCCACTGCTTTAATTCTCTTTTAACAGAAAAGATCATCTTCTGTAGCTCCCTGCTATTGACTCATAAAATAGCCAGGCTATGCATTGTGACTACTGAGATATTTTGTAAGTTTTAACACATATCCAGAGCTATCCATTTTCAGAAATGTTACTTTGGTTTTTTTTGCAAGGCATCTAACAAAAGATGAAGAGAACAACATGGTACTGCTTCTCCTTGAGTATTTACAACAAGCTTATCAGAAACACAATTGAACGGCTGAAGTTAAAACAATAGGAACCTCTTCCCACATATAAGGTAAATTGCTGCCAAGTCATCGAAGGCCTTTTGGAATGACCATTAACGTGTTGATAATTACATCAGTGCATTACTGGTTTGTTGCTTTTAAAAAAGAAAAAGGCAACAAATAT
The DNA here is from genome assembly GCF_000690535.1 of Cariama cristata. Taxonomy (NCBI): domain Eukaryota; kingdom Metazoa; phylum Chordata; class Aves; order Cariamiformes; family Cariamidae; genus Cariama; species Cariama cristata. The sequence goes on along the minus strand of NW_009605801.1, from coordinate 4,070 downwards.
CAAGTCAGAAGAGAAGGCCATCTCCATGAAACAGATAGGGACTTCAGTTCCCATTTGTAGTGCACAAGTATTTTCCAGCAAATGGAGAAATTACAATCCTACCACTTACACTCTCTGAAACATTAAGGATAAAGTACTGTATTAATATTCTTCCATAAGGAAAAGGAAAAGATAGTGATCCTACAGTGACAAGAAAATATTTAATAATTTCTTTAAATGGTCCAACTACAATCCAAGTTCCACCTTGCTGCAGCTTCTGCACAGCTCAAAGATTTTGTTTCTGCTTCCTACTTGCTTTTTGGTACAGAACATGTGCCAACATAGGAAATATGCAGCATGACATTTTGTCACAACTGAGTCTTGCAGTTCAATCTATGTTAGGCATCAACCTCAGGAAAATAGAGGAGGTGACTCCCTATTTCCTCCTTCCTCTCTTCAAATGACCCTTTATTTTTATTATTCTGAATTATTTCTTATATTCTGAATATTTCTTTTTCAAAGACATCTTACAGGCTTTCTGCACAAACTATTGAGCGCTGCCATGTAAGTGGACACACAGATTAACATGTCAAAATCATTGGTGGCTACAGTATTAGGCAGGAGTCCTATGGACTATTCCAGTGA
>NW_009605801.1:0-3382 GCF_000690535.1 Cariama cristata | reverse complement strand
GAATCTTAGAGATCATCTGGTTCCAACCCCTGTGCCATAGGCAGGGACACCTTCTACTAGACCAGGTTGCTCAAAGCCTCATCCAACCTGGCCTTCAACACCTCCAGGGACGGGGCATCCACAGCTTCTCTGGGCAACCTGTGCCAGTGCCTCATCACTGTGAAGAATTTCCTCTTGATATCTAATATCTTGATATCTAATCTAAACCTACCCTTTTCCAGTTTAAAGCTATTGCTCCCTGTCCTATCACTCAATGCCCTTGTAAAAAGTCCCTCCTCAGGTTTCTTGTAGGTCCCTTTAGGTACTGGAAGGCTGCTGTAAGGTCTCCCCACAGCCTTCTCTTCTCCAGGCTGAACACCCGCAACTCTCTCAGCCTGTCTTCATAGGAGAGGTGCTCCAGCCCTCGGATCATCTTTGTGGCCCTCCTCTGGACTCACTCCCATAGGTTCATGTCCTTCTTGTTGGGGGCCCCAGAGCTGAAGGCAGTACTGCAGGGGGAGTCTCACAAGAGCCGAGTAGAGGGGGAGAATCCTGACTCTCGACCTGCTGGTCACGCTGCTTTGGATGCAGCCCAGGATACAGTTGGCTTTATGGGCTGCAAGTGCACGTTGCTGGGTCATGTTGAGCTTCTCATCAACCAGCACCCCCAAGTCCTTCTCCTCAAGGCTGCTCTCAATCCGTTCTCTGCTCAGCCCATATTTGTGCTTGGGATTGCCCCAGCCCATGTGCAGGACCTTGCACTTGGCCTTGTTGAACTTCATGAGCTTTGCACAGGCCCACCTCTCAAGCCTGTCAAGATCTCTTTGTATGTTATCCCGTCCCTCCAGTGTGTTGAGTGCACCACACAGCTTAGTGTTGTTGGCAAACTTGCTGAGGATGCATTCAATCCAACTGTCCATGATACCAACAAATCCACTGACACTGCTAAGATACTTCAGCTTGTATGACTAGAGGTGATAATACAAGCTAAGTTGGAGGAGAGAATAAAAAACGGTATAGAAAGACATTTTAGACAGAAGTTATGAAAAGAAGCTAAAACAGGCAAAGTCCATCACCAAGTATGGGAAACATGGAAGTGTTGCAGATGGCAACCTCCTATTGGTCACTCCAGACCAGGGGCACAAGGCATCACGAACTCTCTCACAGTTCTGAAAGTGAAACCTTCATCCAGGCAGCCACAGGCTATCTTGGAGGTCTGGCTGTTAAGGATAAGACTTCACATCTCTATTGCATGTTGCATCCTTGGGTCAGAAGAACTTTACTGGCTCTAAATAATAAAAAATACCAAACGTCTTAAAATCAGAAGATTTTGTAAAAGGATAAATTCCAAGTCATTTTCATTTGGTTCCTTGCTTTAGGCTTTCTCCAAGCTTCTTATTACCAGTGCTTTCCTTTGTTCAAGAGAAGGATAAGGTTTACAGGCACTTGGGATAGTGGGAAGAAGATGAAATATCACAAAACTCCAAGTAAAACTGCAAGCAATTGTAGTTCTGAGTGCTTACCTCAGAAGTATGTTATTAGGATTAACAAGTAAGATCACTGTTGTGAAGTGCAAGAAGACTGTGTAACTCACTATGGGGGAACTGTTACATCTGTCCAACGTTCACACAGCTCAGTTTTGCACTAGGCAAGCCCTTACATGCAGTGGCAAGTATTTATACACCCATACAGATTTGTTTAGGTAACTATGGGATTTATGCTACTCGAAGGTGTACACTTCCACTCTGAATGTTGGAAATCTCTGGCCCTGTGGAAACAGAAATCAGTTATTTTAGCTGGGGGAAAAAAACAAACAAACAAACAAAACACACACAAAAAAAAGAAAAGAGGAAAAGCAGACTTCATTTCTGTCCTTCCTGTCCTTGGACAGGCAGTCCAATCCACTCTTTTGTACCTGTTCTGATGTTTTCACTGGCCCAATTCAATATGCTAACCTGACAGAAAATATTTTTTGTGGGTTGGATTTTCTGCCAATTTTCTGCTTTAAGAAAATGTGAATGGAGGTTCCTCTGCTTAACAGTATTGGTAGCATTAGACTGTTAAAATCAGCTGAAGCCAAAACATGCAACTTTTTATTTAAAATCATGCATAATCAGCCACAGTAAAATGAAAGAGACTATGATGTAAAAAATGACTGTTTTTCCATGAAAAAACCTTAAAATAAATGAACATACACTTATTTTTAAATAAGAACTAATTTTTAAAATTAAAATGTGGGTCTGCTTTCATGTTTTACCTCTTTTACTTTTTCTTTGCAAGGTATGCAGGTTAAGTCCTAAGAATCAGACTCTTGCCTTTGCTGTTTCAGTGATTTCTTGTTAATAACAAATACCATACACTACCAGGAATCACGATAAATTGGCACATTAAAGACCATTGTTGGGGTAATTGTAACAAGTGGCTTTGTTTTTCCTTGTAAAAGTAACACACTGGAGGAGGAAAGAAATTACTTAATTTTTGAAACAGCAAAAGACCTCTATTTCTTTCATACCAGTGAGCAGAGGAACCATCAGCAAGGGCTAACTGTTACTTTAAAATGAAGGTCTTTGTACAGAAGGAGAAAAATTCTCCTGGGAGCACTGAGTCCCTACTTGGACTGGGCTATAGCCAAAAGAACTGGGGCTGTTGCTCCAGGCAGGATTATTTCTGTCCTACCTGCAGCATAGGCTCATCTACACAGGATTTTTTACTCTCACATATTTTGTATTTTCATAGGGCTGAAGGGCTTTCGCAGTTTGGTCTGGACTGGAGCAGATAAAGGTGCTGCTACCTATCCTGGACTCAGCATTTGTGATTTGGAAGGCAAAAGAGTCCTTGATTTTGACACATGCTGCAGTAGTAATTAAGTTTCTTCCCAGACAAGGATGAGATCCTGACAAAAAGTTGCAAGGTCACTTGAGTCAACCCTATTGCCTAGAAATGTCTTCTTTATTAAGAAATAATCAGCTGTGATTCCAGCAGCTAGAGAAAGCTGTGAAATATACTGCACAGGGCTCAAATACGCTAGTTATTTCTAAAAGCAAAAGGAATGGAGAGGCTCACAGACAGTTTCCAAGGTTACTCAGAAGGCCCTGCTAGACTGCATCTCCTTTCACCTTCCCACATCTCTGCAGCTTTCCTAATGGAGAAGCTCTGCTGGGGATGCAGCAAGCTCCAGACATTACTCCTCACTTGAATGGGTAACAGCCTCCCTGTTCAGAAGACTGTTTGAACATTCTAGATGGACAACATGCTGTCCTGGTTTAACCCCAGCTGGCAACTAAGCACCACGCAGCCGCTTGCTCACTCCCCTCTCCTCACCCAGTAGGATGGTGAGGAGAATAGGAAAAAGGTAAAGCCTGCGCATTGAGACCAGAACAGTTTAATAATTGAAATATAATAA